>NC_046621.1:7796742-8098032 GCF_900324465.2 Anabas testudineus | reverse complement strand
TCAAGTAAAAGTGTATGTGAGAAACACACACACACACACACAAACAGAAAGAGAGGAGGGGGTTGAGAACGAGTGGTTGCGTGTATGGAGAGGCAGGTTGTTGTGTCATCCGTCTCTAATGCAATATACGTATGTGCCTTTCAGACTAGCAGCAGCAGTTGCGGCCAAGAGAAGAAAAGAAAAGGAAAAAAGGAGCAGAGTGATGGACTCCCCTCCCTCCCAAGAGGTTGATGACATCAATAAGAAGCTAATAATCCTGCCTCAAGCTACCTCTGAAGGGCTTGCCAGAGCGATCCACTGCAGTCTACCGCTTCTCCTCCTCCTCACACAGCTCGCTCTCTACATCCCCAGAAGACCGCGGGTTGGGTAGGGGGAGAGAGGAGGATGGATAGCGAGATGTTTGAGAGAGGAGGAAAAGAGACATTTTAGTCTTTCTCACGTTTAGATATCGATGAGGCCCACTAGGGACTGTCTGCTATTGATTGTGCTTTCTTCCTTTGGGGCTGTGGTGCTTGTTATGGTTGTTATGGGTGGCACGTACAGGGGCCTTTGTTATATATAGAGTATATACATCCATAAATGTACACACAATAACACACATACACATGCACGCACGCACACACACACACTGTTGTTGTTGTTGTTGTTGCCTGCAGTAATTTCAGAAGGTAAGGTAATTAGATGCTTGATTGGGGAGAGCATGAACTAGTCTGCTCCCTATGGCGTGTGCATGCGCGCGTTGGATGTGAGTCACCTGCAAACAGTTGTGCGTCGGATCACACATGCACAAAGAAGACATGCACCGGATGTTTGGTGGCAAGACAATGTCAAGATGAAGCCTAAACAGAGAAAAATATGGTAAACTAAATGTCAAGTGACGCCAGAGCCCCCTCCTAAATTACCTTATGGAAAAAAAAAAGAAATCGGATATAATTAACTTTCCCTGCACAAAGACTTTTCATACAGGATGAATCATAACCACAACATGTGGTCATTAAGATGATATTACATTCAGCTGCGTATGCTTGTTTAGACACGGACACATACGTATATATCTCACACATATACACATCGATTTCCCCACAAGAGGAGAAAACCATGATGTCATCTTTTTATGCCTTCAGTATTACTGTGCTCTTTTCCAGTGGCCAAAGTTAACCAACTAATGCCATCTAGAGGTGAAAAAGGACAACTGCCTCAGCTGTTTGTGAGCACAACGGACATGAACAGTATGGAAAGGCTATGCCTCTATCACAAAGCACGAGATTGGAAATAAGGTAAAGAAGAAAAAAAAAAGTCTTTCGGACCCCACTGCACATTCAGTGGGTTTGTTAATGTATCACATATCTTGACTTGATTATCGTTGCGATTCTCTGGTTGTACTGTATCATGAGCTTCTCATCATGCACCCATATTCACATACACACTGCTCACCTCTTTGGTGGCATTATCTTGAACCAGACTGTACAGCGGCACCACGCGGCTGACTTCCAGAAGCACAGGGACGGGGGAAGGCTGCTCTCCGCTCCTGCTGTTACCATGGTGGCCTCTCCCCGACACTCCCCCCATCACAGTCTGGTGATGGCACAGGTGACAGCCACCTGGACAGCTGCCCTTCTCCTCACAACGGATCTCCACGCCATTCACAATGTCGTCAGACAATAGCTGGCTTTTCTGAAGCGCCGACAGGTAGCTGATGAAGGGAACCGACTTCAGTTCATGCCGCCCGCCTCCACCACCTTGGTCTGTTGCCTCTGTAGAGGTAGGAGTATATGGTATTCATGGATAGAATAGCAAGAACTACACATGAGGTTAACAATAATGCTAATTTACATTACTTCCAGGCAGTTCAGTTAAATATGTAATCCAATTTGTAAATAAAAAAGCTTCCTTAACCCTTGTTTTAAGCCATTTCCATCTACTCCGTGCCATTATCCATTTTGCATCCTAGTCTTAGTGTTCCAATCTTACACACTGCTTGTTACGTCTTCCTGTTCATGCACTTTGCCCTCAGCTTTTTCTCTTTCTGCTAAGTTTGAAAACTAGTAATGAAAGTTAACTGTTTTAACTTTTTATCTGTTTCCGTAGTTGTATATTTGAGTCCACGTTATTCTGAGCCATAACACTTATAGCGGCAAAGACCACACAAAATCCATCAGTTGCCAGGAACGTCTGCATTTGGAGCGTGACCATGCTGAAAGAAAGGGGGCAGCCCTGGAAGCACAGGAGGAATAAAATCAACAGAAGACACAACTTGTATGTTCAGTGTTTCATTTGAAGGACACATCAGGACACTTGTGGCAGCGGAGAGGATCTGCCATCTGTGCTGATGTGGCAGATTTAGTTTTTGAGTCACTGAGGCATGATGCATCATCAGACACTGCTAGCTACAAAATGCAGAAAACCTCAATGGATGAGAAAGTTATATCAGTAAATGCACCATTATCTTCACCAAACACTTGATATTGTTGTTCAGACCCAGACCTGACAATAAAGACACAAATGTGCAAATGTTCAAGATATAATCCTACACCCCAACTAATAGCAGCAGAGGCCAATATAACTAGAGTGGCACGTGGAGGTTTTCTAACCATTTATGTAAATAATTTTCCCCTAAACTCTAAAGTTAGAAAAAGCCCAATAAAACAAAAATGTGCACCTATTAATATATGTCCTAAAGGAAATGATCCAGTCTTAACTCTCTGTGTCTGGCTGAGAATTAACAATTAATTTGAAGTGGAATCCATGTATAATATGGATTTGAGGAGATTACGGTATTATTGTAATGTACTTAAAGCACACCTTCATCAAGCTTTAAGGAAGTGGGTAAGACAGCAGGAAAAGGCTGTTCAAGATGGGCTACTTGGGAAGAATTTAGGTTAATATTTTAAATGACCTATTTCCTGTTTAACAGCTTTAATGACTGTGAAATTGATACCCTTCAAACTAGTCTCAAGTGCTCAAAGACAACACGGAGTTCATGAACCCAAATACTGTCTAAATGTGTCTACCTGTAATATCAACGGTGTTAAAGAGGCTTATCCAAGACAAGAAAGGGTGTGTGAACTTTCAACCATTCACTTCTCAACACACACATGCTTTACCAGCAGATACTCGACATCTCAGAGAAAAACACAGATGAGGAATTTTTCACTCAATATTCGTAGGGGAAAATCTCACTGGTGTCAAGTTGATCTGACATTTCAATCACACAAATACGGCACGAAAATAACTCGTGATGGTGTGTAGTGCGCTTTGACTAATGAAGAGTAAAGTTGTGTTACTAAAACTAAGTTTTTATTTTAAATTTTATTTTATATAATATTTGCCACACTACAAGTCTTAGTAGAGGATACAAGGTGACCAAAATAAAGGAAGCTGGCATCAGCAGTGCATGGGGTCTTTCTAATCTGGTTATAAAACTATCATTTAAGACTGATCTAGCAAAATGCTGTAACAAAGGTATGTGAACTTTTGGAATTTCATGTTTTTCTGCATTAAGTTGTCATGAAACTGATCTCTCTGACCTGATCTTTATCTAAGTCATTAACAGTATCATTAACAGTCATAACAAATATAATGTGCCTAAAATAATAATACAAAAGAGAAAAATCTGATCTTTCAGGTCTCTAGAACAACATCATAGTGATAGTGGAAAAGTATGTGAACTCTTGGAATTAATAACAGATCACATTTTATGATAAATTATTGTAGAAAATCAGGAAATTACAACTTACTTACTTACTTTTTCTTGTCATTGTAATTACCTTCTGAGAACACTAAAGTACTTTGTTTGCTTGTTTATTTGTGTATGTGGAGGAGACATTAAGTTAGACCAGCAGCCCATCATTTTGCCTCTTTATAAGCTGTGACAGGTCTTTAGTGTATAAAATGAATGATATGCTTGTGCAACCCTTGCCTGCCATCAAACATAGAGAAGAGATGAATGGAGCGAATGCCCCAGCCATCGCTCTTGCCTTCGTTAATTACAATCCTTTTGTAGACTGGTTACAGACTCATCAGGGACACATCCCCTCTGGCCAGGGTCATGTTGCCCAGGCAACCAAAGCAAAGGTGTAAGATATTGTTCATAGCAATTTAATAAATACATTGTTAGATACACACAATTCATATTAGCATTGCTGAGCTTAATCACTTTCACACAGTCATATTTTTAAAACAGTATTGACATAGTAAGAGAGACACGTGCAATTGAAATGTCAGAAACAAGACAAATATCACTGATTGTAAATGAGAATTTCACACTTTTTTGGAAACTATTTATTTTGAAATTGCTTGACCAACGAAAAGCATTTCCTATCCTATCCTCTAGAAGACTTGTTGTGACATCTAGTGGTCTCTCTCTGTAATTACTGACTTGTATTTACAATTTGAACCATAGATGTTATCAGATACAGCTGTAACCCGGTCAGAGGGTTCTCTCCGTTATATTTTACAGATCTGATTACTTGTTGATTTAGGTAAATACATTTTCTATGTTTGTGTCTTCCCTTCTAAAATAATTACTAGCTCTGTGATAGAAAATAAAATAAAATAAATACAAATTCTAGTCTTGGTGTGAGATTTGTTTGGGGTGAGTATGCTGATATGTTGCATGAAAACCAACAGCCTGAAAATGAATTAGTCTCACAAACAATTTTTGCATCCTGCTCTGTGTAGATCAAGTAATAACAAATGCTGCTAATAAATAAAATGAAAGACTGCGGGTTACTTTGATTATAATAGAATCTGCAAGTGCTAGGAGTGAAATAGCTTTACAATCCCAGGTGGAGCATCAGGACCACAGGTGGAGCATCAGGACCATCAGGACCACAGGTGGAGCATCAGGACCACAGGTGGAGCATCAGGACCATCAGGAATACAGGTGGAGCATCAGGACCACAGGTGGAGCATCAGGACCATCAGGAATACAGGTGGAGCATCAGGACCACAGGTGGAGCATCAGGACCATCAGGACCACAGGTGGAGCATCAGGACCATCAGGACCACAGGTGGAGCATCAGGACCATCAGGACCACAGGTGGAGCATCAGGACCACAGGTGGAGCATCAGGACCATCAGGAATACAGGTGGAGCATCAGGACCACAGGTGGAGCATCAGGACCATCAGGAATACAGGTGGAGCATCAGGACCACAGGTGGAGCATCAGGACCATCAGGACCACAGGTGGAGCATCAGGACCATCAGGACCACAGGTGGAGCATCAGGACCACAGGTGGAGCATCAGGACCATCAGGACCACAGGTGGAGCATCAGGACCATCAGGACCACAGGTGGAGCATCAGGACCATCAGGACCACAGGTGGAGCATCAGGACAGTGTCAGCCAATCAAAACACGCGTCAGCTCCGACGTTTGCATATTGCGTAACACTACGTCAGCACGTACGTACGTCGTCAACACTGCAGTCTGAACAGTGGCAGCTGCAGTAGCAGAAACACAGTACGCCCATCAAGACCTTAACTACTTCCAACTCTTTCATTGAAGAAAAGGTAATATTTTAAAGCAGCAATGGCATGAGATTATATTTGCGATGAGCTCTACATGCATTTTAACGCGCGTCTTAAACACGGTTGTATTGTGTCTGAGGGCGGTTTTAACAAAAACAGTGCAGTTTTACCTTTTGCTGTGTTGTGCACAGGCCCCCGGTTGAGTTGTGCAGCCTAATTAGTGTATTCACAGCCAAACAGTTGATTTATCAGCAGGGATTAGAAGGTCACACCGTTTCTGTTCGGTGGTGGCGACTCGATACAAGCTAGTTAGCTTATAAATGCATCACATTGCTTCTCATTAGCATTACACGCAAACGGTGTCTGCTAGCTAGTAAAGATAGAAACGTGAGCTAGATAAATACATAAATAACCTCAGCATACCCGCTGTTGTCATTATTGCCTTACGCCGACAGTCATTTTTTAACATTTAAAGAATGTGTTCAGGTGTAAATGCTGTTAGCGTTAGCCTAAGGAGCAACACACCCCCTTGACTAATGATAACTTAACATGAATTAGTCAGTAGACATGAGTCAGTGGTTCCCAGCTGTTAACTTGCCCATTAGCGCTAGTTAAGTTATTATTTCCATTTAAGTCAATAAATATTTAACTTGGATTTAGGTTACTGAGCACCGTTAGCTAGTTATTTCAAACAGAGGAGAGCTACCGTTTGTTAACTTGCTGTCCAAGCACATTATTACTATATTAAAACATATATTTTATTTTTCGTAGCAAATACAACTGGAGGCAAACCTCTTAACGTTATGTCTAAATTTGCCAGAGCAACAGCTTGTGTCAGGGTCTGTGGATAAAGGTGGATCACAAAGTTTATCAAAGTTGAGAGTTGACTTTGAGTTAATTTAAACTATATAGATACTGACATGGTAGATTAGGCATGTATCTATTTTTCCTACCTGTTCACTGAATATGTCAGTTGTGTTCCTTATCACAACCTTTGCCAATTTGAATAACTGACAGATTTTATACCCAACATACCTACTTATTTGTACTATTCCTTTTTTAACGTTTTATTTATTATTTCGCTTCACCAATTGTACTTAAATGTTCTTTATGTATTTGACACAGACCCTAATGGAGGCCGCAAGCTGAAACATGTTGGTTTAGTTGTTAATAATAGACTATAGGTGAAGTTGTGACAGAAAAGTACTGTATTTCTTTTAATAATTTAATCAAATTAGTGTTACGGTTCTTTTTTAATTTAAATATCTATATTGTTATTACAATATAGGCTTGTTTTTTGAATTCCACACAGAATGGTAAAATATTAGAAAACATAATTGCTTTGCTTTTGTCTCACCCCAGGAAAGGATCATAATGGCGGTAGCAGCTTCCCCGCTGGACCCGGATCTAATGAGGGAGGTTCTCGAATGCCCTATCTGCTTGGAGACCTACAACCAGGAACAAATGAGACCCAAACTCCTGCAGTGCGGTCACACAGTGTGCCGGCAGTGTTTGGAGAAGCTTTTGGCTAATACCATAAATGGTGTGCGGTGCCCCTTCTGTAGCAAGGTCTCCCGTATGAGTAGCATCTCCCAGCTGGCCGATAATCTGACTGTGCTCAAGATCCTAGACTGTACTATGTCCTGCAGTGCCGCTGCAGCTGCCCTAATGTGCAAGTCTTGCTGCAGCCGCCTACCACGACAGTACTGCCACGATTGTGCCACTGTTCTCTGTGAGCTTTGTAAAGGGGACCACCATTTGCATCAAGGCCATTCAGTCCAGCTGATTAGGATGGCTGCTGAACAGCGCCGTAAAGAACTGGGTGGCAAATTGGCTGCACTGCGTGAAGTCATGGGTGAAATTCAGAAAAAAAAGTCTGTTATTGAAAACATATCCAAGTCATTGAGACTTAAGTATAGGGCAGTGCAGCAGGACTATACTACAGCTGAGCTACGTCTTCAAGAGGAGCTCGGCAGGTCCCGAAGGACATTTACAGCTTCTATGGCAGAGGTGGAAAAGCTCAATGCACAGGTCCTGGAGGAGCAGACGTATCTCCTTAACATTGCAGAGGTTAAAGTGGTGTCCCGCTGTGACTATCTCACAATGCAAGTGAGGCAGACTGATATTGCTTTGCTGAAGGATGACAGTGGAGGTAGTGATGATGAGGAGCTGGATCTGAGGAGCAGCTTACCCACCATGTTTGAGCTGCAAGAGCCAGAGCTGGTCAGAACAGAGAAGTCTAAACCTGTGGAAGTGGGACAATTGACCACAAACACTTTCACTGTAAATACAGATGATGAGGAGAGTGGGTTGGATATTGCACTGGAGGGTAACATAGAGGATATAGCTGGGGCAGAGGGTGCTACAGGTGGAGTAATGGGGGCTCCAGTAGATCTTTATCGAGATATTGACATGGTTGCTGCTGTAGACCAGACGGTTTGTGGCTCGCCAGGCAGCTTTAAATCAAAGTCCATGGATGCTGGTGGGGGATCACCTGGAGGAGCAGGGGTAAGCGTAGGGCCGTCCATCTGCCAGTTTGTGAAGAAAATGGGCTGTAAGGGAACTCTACCTGGTATGTTCAGTTTACCTGTCAGCATCTGTGTAACACCACAAGGTGAGGTGCTAGTAGCTGATCGTGGTAACTACCGTATCCAGATCTTTAATCGCAAAGGTTTCCAGCGTGAAATCCGCCGCAATTCCAGTAGCATTGACAACTTCGTCCTGAGCTTCCTTGGTGCTGATTTGCCCAACCTCATCCCGTTATCCATTGCTGTCACACCTCAAGGTCTAATAGGGGTCACTGACAATTATGATAACTCTGTTAAAGTCTACACTATGGATGGACATTGTGTAGCTTGCCACAAGAACCAATTGATTAAACCATGGGGCATTACTGCCATGCCATCTGGCCAATTTGTGGTGTCAGATGTAGAAGGGGGCAAGTTGTGGTGTCTAGCAGTGGACCGCAATGTAGGCGTGGTCAGCTACAGCAGATTGTGCTCTGCTGTGCGGCCAAAGTTTGTGACATGTGATGCAGCTGGAACAGTGTATTTCACCCAGGGACTGGCCCTGAATTTTGAGAAACGCCAAAATGAGCCCCACCTGGAAGGTGGGTTCTCCATTGGTTCAGTGGGTACTGATGGCCAGCTAGGTAAACAGCTCAGCCATTTTTTCTCAGAGACAGAGGACTTCCGCTGTATCACTGGCATGTGTGTGGATGCTAATGGGGATTTGCTAGTTACAGACAGTGGCAGGAAAGAAATCCTTCAGTTTCCCAAAGAGGGCGGATTCAAAATTCTCATCCAAGAAGGGTTGACCTGCCCTGTGGGAGTGGCCACTACCCAGAAAGGACAGCTGCTAGTACTGGACTGTTGGGACCACTGTGTCAAAGTCTACACATACATTCAGAGGAGGCACTCCTCCACTTCCTAGACAAGCAACCTAGTCATCTTCACATGAGAATGAGAGTTATAGGAGGTATGTGTTGGTGTGTATGGAAGTTTGGCAACATTAAAAACACACTGTTATCAGTCACTTTACAGTTCTCACTCTAGTTTTCCTCATTTAGCCTAGACTGGATTTTAATTTGATACCTCAAAAGAAAAAAATCAGCTACAGCTGCCTCTTACCTGGTTATTTTAATAGATCTCAACACTAATGTAGAGGTAGCAGCATTTCTACATCAAAGACTGCTGGCACAAGTTATCACTTTAATAAAAATCAAAGAAGCCATTTATGTCAAAGATAATGCAGGCACAAAGTACAGATCTTTTTCCCTTTTTATTATTGGCTGCCATATCCACCATTCAACCTAAGTGTGTGTGATGCATGGCTTTTACTGTTGGCTGTGCTTTGCAGGAGAAAAATGTGATGAAGAAGAGCTGAAAGTGAACATGTATTTATATATTAAATAAAGCATACCAAGGCATTTGGCCTGTGAAGCACTTTATTATGGACATTTCATTGTTTCCTAGGTTTTAGTAGCACCAGTTAACATTGATGTTGCTGAATGCAGCTGACAGCTTTAAATTTTAAACTACTGTGCAGTTGGCTGATGGTAAAATCAAGTGGCACCATTGATTGAAATGCATTCAGTAATATTCAGGGAACATTAATACATGTAGAATATTAAGTTAAATTAAGTTACTGCATAATGTGTTGTGGAGGAAAACTAGGGAAATGTAGTATAATTATAATATCCAGCTTCTTTACTGAGGTTCAACATTTTTTTTTATCTGATCAAGTTTTTTGTCTAGGCATATTATACTAAAAAAAGTCCCTAACATTTGATAAATTATTGTTTATTTTTGTTAAACCTTCTTTGAGGCATATTCACTTAATGCAATAAAAATTAAGAATACTGCTTTTTAATTACATATTTTTGTCTTGTACTTATCAATACTGCCTGTGTACACTGGACACAACATAAGTAGCCTCCTCATTGCGTCTGTAGGATAGTTATTAGAGTGTTAACTCGCACACCAAACCTGGCTGGGTTACACTTGGGTGTTGGTTCCATGTAGCTGTGTCTCCCTCAGGTTTCTATTCAGCACTAGACAACACACAGTTCCCAAGTGTGGGTGGATATGGTAAAGACAACAGTCATATTCTGTGTTTAGCTTGTTATTTCTAGTGTTAGTTAACGTGAAACTGGTGTCACCGTGTATCAACATGTATTATTTTATCACATAAATTAACTGAACTTTTTCAGTCCATAAATAGCTTGAGTAAGATGAGAATTTCAGGTGAAATAATAATGAAAGACTCCTTTAATCAATCACATTCAGTGGCCTAAAATAGGAGAATCAAGGTAATCGCCTAATAATATAGTAACTTGCTTTATGTTCAAAACGTCGTAAATGATAAATATACCTGTTCTGCGGCAATAAGTTTCTTCCAGTCCAGGGTTGCTTCTATAATAATATATACTGACTCAGTTTAAGCCTTAAAAAATAGTAATAATTAAATAATTACACAAAGTTGACCTTGACTTTACACCTGGAGCCCTATAAAACAGCAACACACACATCTATTTATATCTGAGAATAAAAACTTTCAAAATGTGTTTGTAGTATGTCTACATAAACAGATGGGGAGGAAAAAAAAATAGAAGTGAGTTTAACTATCAGGTGAAGCCTCACGCAGTCATGTCCTTGTGCTTTTATGTTTACATCGTGTTGTTTTATTCTAAGACCACGTAATATCTCAACACTAAATAGATTCCGATTCAAGATCTCAGCTGCATGCCAACCTTGCATAAGATTTTCACTTTGTGTCAATAGCAGTAGTCATTACTAGAGAATATTCATACTTTTGCAGTGACTTAAAAATGCATAAAATTATAGAAAAATCAAGTGTCCTTGTGCGCTGAACATCAGTGTGTCACTTTGATCTTTTTTTTTTTTATTCATACTGTTGTATTATAATATTGCAATATGACTATGAACCAAACTCCCATGTCCTTCAGGTGTTATGTTGTTTGGAGGCTGTGAGTTTTACCTTGTGTTAAACACATAACAGACATCTCCGTGTAGTGAAATTCATGTTTGTATTGTTAATTATCTGAGTGCAATAAACATTTATGAGATCTTTCATACTCGTCCCACCTTTTATATTCACCCTTAAAAAATATGTGTATCATATGATGTATTTCAGGTATTTGAAACCCTTTTTATGTTTTAAGGTAGCAAAAATGAATATGATTGATGAATGAAACCTAAGTGTTGAAAACACAGTAAACTAGTAACTATAACTGCAAGATACTTTCCTCCTGTCTGTCAGCACGCTCACCTTTCTGGTACTGTAGCCAGAGCTGCTGCTGGGCCTTCTTGCTGGGGAAGTAGATGCTGCAGCTGAGCTCAGAGCCGTACAGGGCCTCCGACACGTAGTGACTGCCGTATTGCTGGAGAAAGGCCAGGAGCTCCTCGCGCGTGCTGTCTGCTGACAGTGTCTTCAGCACTTTGGAAAAGCCTACCAGGTCAAGAAGGAGATGGAAGAATAGTGATTTTTGTTCTCATGAGTGGAAATGATGGCTTGGATATAAAGGTCAGGCTGAAAACAGATATATAGATGATAGTTGTTTAAATAAAATGATATCTAACAATAATATGCTTGACAGTAAACACCACATTTAAAAAAATCACGTTATTCATTTTCTACACACACTGACCTGTAGATAGGGTAATGGAGCTGAGTTTGACTTTATACAAATTGCTGCGGACCCTCCACTGTTGAACCATAGGGTAGCCCACTGCCTCGCTGAATTGGGCATCCCCTTGGAAAGACAGAGGGAGGGGTATTAATATGTCAACAATTGAAAACAAATTATAAAAATTCTGAATCATAAAGGACAGCGGTAATTCAAAATAAACAAACATAAATACATTTCTTCATTTCATTTGAAGAGTTTATTGCAGAGCCATTGTTATCCATTATTGCCTTTAACATCATTTATTATCACAGCCCGTATGCCAGCTGCTCTCGGATCAATGGCTGATATATAGTGTAGCTTGAACTCCAATTGGATTGCTGACATCAGAAGTGGGAGCAATCCTGCCTTTCTCTGCAATTCAATTACCAAAGTTTCACACCAGTTTAGAACTAAAGCCACAAAAGTGAAGAGCAAGGGAAAAAAATAAACTGCTTACAGGAACCTTGATCCTTCGCCTCCAGAAAGTGTTTTACACCTGAGACATTCATGCATGGTGAAAAAAGGGCAATTTAGTTTCTATACGTGTGTGTGTGTGTGTGTCCAATTCTGGTGAAAGCAGAACCCCGGTAAAAAAAATAAATAAATAAATAAAATCTCAGGAGCCAATGTGGACAAAATGCCAATTTAGCTAATGGAGGGATTAGGGGGCAGAGGTGGAGGTGCAGGTTTAAGTGACACGAGAAAAAAAAAAAGGGATAAAAGGATGAAGTGAAAGGTTGAGTGTTGGACTTTACATAGATAAGTATCTGTGTATGTGTAGTATACTTTGTGGATGAAAGCACACACAAAAGAGGTTTGGGGGTTAAACGTACAAAGGAATACCACTGCAAATGATCTTTTTTGCTTTCCCAGATGCTACATATATAAATACATAGAGTGCATCCAGTCAGAGATTATGACTGCATCCTTCCTGGATGATAAAGCTGCCACTGAAATGAATTAAATGGCGTTCAACTAGAGAGACATAAAAAAAAGCTCACTGTGCACACCCTCACCTGTGAGGAGCTGCAGGTTGGGAAGGGGCTCTGACAGGACCCCGCGACATTGCTCCTCTACTGGTAAGGGGATGACCATGAGACCATCGGCTAGCTGGGGGAAATCCTTGATAAAGTTGTTGTCCCTGATAGAGAGAGACAGAGAGAGAGAAAGGAGAAGGAAGGCAAGGCTTATGAATTAATTGTACATTACACACATTTTGGTCTGATTTAGGATACTTTTACTAAACAGTAGGTTGTGTGTGGGGAGCAGCTACGAATTCCATGAACTGCTCCACAGCAGTTTCACAATAAACATCTACAATCCCGGCATGTTCTGGTTCACAGTCAAGCTGCTGGTCTCCTCACTTATTCCCACAAGTTTTCATCTGATACTGTTTAATGACCTGATCTTGTCTCATCTCCTTCGCAGAGGCGAAAAGGTGTTCGGCTCATTGGTTCCAGAAAAATAGTCAACCTTTCATCACATCAAGGTGGACATGCTCCGACCACCCCTGAGCAACAGAATTAAAGAGTTCCCTTGTTGTGTTGTGGTGGTGTAAACAATACTGCCATGGGTACAAGGTCAAAATATTTGAGTATTCGTGTGTGTGTGTGTGTATTCCTTGGCGGCTGAATAAAGAAAACAGTTGCATCCCCCAGTTTGAGGGCAGAACAGAGAGCTGCAGGCAGAGATAAGAACAGACCCCTTGGAATCTCTCTTTTCTCTGCTGGAGACGATAAGCACACGAAAGAATGATAATGGGAGTATGGAACTATAAACTGCGGGAGGGAAGGGTACAAGAAGACTGTATGATATTGAGAGGTGACAAATAAGTAAATAAATAAATAAATAAAACACCCGTGAATGCGCACAGAGCTGAGAGGTTTGAATAGCATGCGCACTTTAAACATGTTTGCCAAAAATGTCTTTTTCTTTTCTTTCTCCATCTGTTTGCACCTCCATGATACACCCCCTGTGCACAAACGCAAAACAAAAAGCAGTAGTCCTACAAACAGAGAGCTAGCGTACAGTATGTTCAACTCCTTTTTTTATTTTTGTGTTCAGCAGATAGACTGTCCTGGTTGAATCAAACCATCTGCGGTTCATTTCCTGTCAAAAAGATGAGTTGTCTTGCTGCATCCTAAGAGCATGGCAAACAGCGGCAACCTATTTCACATAATCCACTTTTATGGGACCGAGTCTCAGAGCACAGACCTTGTGCCATGGAGACTGAGCAGAGAGGTAGCTCCGCTCTTTTTGATATCAATTTTTCATCCTACTCCTCTCATTCTGTCTCTCTTTTTGCCTTCTCTAACCACAAAGCCTGTTAGACGCAATCACAGCCTTAGTGTTACAATGAGGGAGTGGAAGGATTGACTCAAGGGCAGGGGATGAGAGGAGAGAGAGACAGTGAGAGAGAGAGAGAGCCACTGTAAAAAGATTACCGTGGCTTATGCTCATAGAAAATATATTGATTGCTGAAGTAAATCAGGCAGCTCCGCACCGAGGCTCGGAGAACCTTTGGAGGGGTGTGGACCATGATGATATGTAGGTTTATGGATTTTCAAGAACAGATGTGGACTGTCCTTGGCTGTCAGCAAGGAGCTTCTTTACTCTAACCACAGCACGCGTTCAAATCCAGGGCTGAGCAACATACAGTATAACAGGGTGCTGTGTACCATACAGGAGTTTACTACAGAGCTCCTCAAAAAACAAAACTGAAAACTTAAGTTGAAGGAATAAAGAAGTGTGCAGACTATCGCCTCAGTTCCTTGTAGTGCCCGAGTACACTAACCATTGTTGAACGTTCATAACCTTCTCCGTAGTCTTCTTTTTCTAACCTTGAGGAAAAAAAAAACATCTAAGGGAAGTGTTGTTGGAGGTTAAATGGTATAAACAAAGCAAAAGTCAGAGTGGTTCAAGTGTCAATCTGGAAAATATTTCTGTTTACATAGTTTTGGTCAGACTGTTCCTTCGACTGTGTTTGTGTGTGTGTGTGTGTGTGTGGTGGTGAAGGGGCTTGAAGCATCTATTCTGCTGACAGTTCATTAAAGGAAGAAGGCATTTATCAGTTAAACTACAGCCCAAACAGACCATTTCAGCTGCTTGTCTTTCAAGAAAAATCATCACTGTCTTCCATAAATGGTAACACCATGATTTAGACGCGAGCCGGACGTGGCTAACTTATCTCACCTAACGAACTCACAACACCGACTCGTTTTTAACAAGCTGAAGCTTAAGAAGCAGGACTTTTTTTTTTACTGACTTGGCTAAATACAGGTGTAACTAGTAGCATTAGTCCCATAATATATGTGCATATAAACATAGAGCTCTTCTAAATGAAGACATACTCTCGATTCAATCTATACTCTGTCCACAAACCCAACCAATTATTTTCCAAGCCAAGCTTCATCGTACTCACCTACACACACACGTAACACTGTCCCATACACAAGATGGCATACAGTATATATGTCTGGCCGGGGCCATGCCAGCAAACTTGTGTATTTACTCATGTTTCATTCAGTACCCATGTGTGTTCATTAAGGTCAGTGGACACTGAGCTCCCTCCTAGCCAAACAGACCTCCTATCCTACTTGAGTCTACAAGTGGCAGACTCTTACCATTTGAATGAGAATCTCTAAATCCCAAGCTCCGCAGTCCACAGTATAATAAAATTATATCTGGTGAGATGAATACAAATATTCAAGACCGGTTCATGCATATATATTAAAGCTCCCATTCCGTCTTACTTCTGCGTCCTTTCAGTCTCCATGTCTCAGTCTGCCCTCTGTATATGTATGTATTTTCATTCAAACACCGTAAAGATACATGTAATTATTAAAGTATGCAAGGTCTTGGGTCTCACATGCATGTATATATATATATATATATATATATATATATATATATATATATATATATATATTCACAGCTAGACATCAATGTCAGTATTCCTCCCTGGATAGAGTGTAACAATTGTTCGCTGTTTGCTCAGCCTGGTCCCCAGCGGTAACCCTTGCTGGTTTGCTTTCTGCATCTCGACTTCCTTCCATCTCTTATTCACTCATCCGGCTCCACCTGCTCTCTCCTCCCAAATCACAGGCATTCTGTTTATGAGCACAGATGAGAGCAATCTACAAGTCAATTTAGAAAAAAAACAAACTGTTTTTGTGCTTCTCTCTTTCTCTCTCTCTCTGTGTTTGAGCATCTATCTGTTTGAATTTAAATCCACAGTATCATAGGTGTTATAATAGGAACGAGAGCTATCTACAAGTCACAAGCATGAGCACAATTGTGGCCGTGCATAAGTTTGAGTGTGTCTATTCATCCAAGTTTCTGACTGTGACTGATATTAAGTGCTACTTACCAAGAAACTCTTCAGGGTAATTGGCTATTTTGCTGTTTAGAGGGAATGTCCACGTAGAAACCACAGCGGCACTGATCAGACACACGGGCACATCATACATCTCAACTACACTGACAATCCACAACATCTCAGTTCATTATCCGCAACCACACAACTCATCACAACAACACTGTAGGCTAATCGTGCTCTTCTTTGGTGATTGATATTGGAAAAATCACATCCACACCTCAACTCATTATTTTGTTTCTGTCAATTTTCCCTTCACACTGTTTACAATAATTATAATAATGATAAAAAAAAAATAAAAACTGACTCAACTAAATATGAGCTGAACAGCTAAAACTCTGCATTCTGGCAGCACGACAGCCAACAACAATCATTTTTTGCATCCGTAGCATTCAGACATGAATGAATTTTGAACTGACTTTCAACAGCTCCCCTAGCAAGTGAGAAAGCTGTTCCAGCAAAGTGTAAACCACGCGGGATGCTCCTTCACACTCCTTCGAAAGCTGCCTTTGTGAACTGACTCAAGCACAAACAAAATTCCCCAATTCCCAGAGGAAATTAGTATTGAATATACATACAAATCTTTGGTGTCAAGCTTACAAAGGCTATAGTCTAATTATCAGAGTTTCTTCTCTGCTCAGCTGCTAATTGATCATTTGCGACAGTTTTAAGGTCACAGCTGAGAGAAGAAGTAGCCCTCAAAAAGTAAAAGGAGTTTACAGAAGATAACTTCAATCTTCATGCTCTTTTTCACTTGTAAATAAAAATAATGGGCATGTGTGTAGTTATGTTGAGATGAGTCCTTATAATGACTAACTTAGCCATTAAGATGATGAATAAAATCTTATTACAGCACCAGCTAAACTCCTAAAAACTAACTTTTCATGCCTTTGACAGCAACACAGACTAAACGATGTAAAGTTACACATAACCCTGGTTATATTTGGTTGCAATTAGTTAGGAGTTAGTAGAGTTAGGCACATAAACAACTTCAGTTAAGTGTGAGTTAATGTACAGGGGGAAGAAAGGTAAGAAACTCATTCAGTCATGATTCAAATAATGGATATAATAGTAAGTATTAACTTGATATGAGTTGTGAATTGTGAGCCAAAGGTGTTTAATTCGAAGAGCAAATATAATTATTAATTAATAACCCTGTCACACATCCCAGAATGCAACTTAACACAGAATTGTATAGAATAACACTGGAGTGGAGAAATGATGATACTGTGTGAAGAATCCGACTCTGTAGTATCTGTATTAATTTACAGTCAATACCGAATTGACTTGATAAAAGGAAAAAAAAAGATTTAAAAAAGCACAAGTACATTTTCCTTCACTAGAGGGCGCTCTTTCTCTGCACCAAAGAAGAGGCTAAAGCATCAGGATTATTCCAGGAGCATCAATATTTCTGTATATTTTAGTTACTGCACTTTATGTGTGAACTTTAGGGCTCTCTGTTTTTTTTTTTTTATCAGTCTGAAAGTAAAAAAAAAAAAAAAAAAAAAACTGTGTAGGGACTGAGGCACAGAAATGTTAGAAATCACAGTGTGGGGAATATTACAGAGTGTAAACAACAACAAAAGTTAAAAATATCATCAGCAAAAATGTAAAGTAAAACCATTCCTTTCAGCAATCATGGTCAGTTGGGAAACAGGACCCTGCGTCTTAATTAATTTACATCCTAATTACCACCAATCAAAGGCCGGCTATTTTGTTTGTCCCTCTGTATTTGTATGACAGACTTGCAAGATACGAGGAGTCAGTGAGTCATAAGTTGGGCACAGAGCTGGAGTTCAGAGGTGAGCTGTAGGCAGACGAGACTTTTCAGAACGTGTCAGACAGGAAGTGATTAAAGTTCTGACTGAGGTGAAAAGACTACTTCTCCACTGACATGCCAGGAGAGTGCAGGGTCCGACCCGAGGAGGGGTTGCAGAGTCAGGACAGAGTGCGCCGAGTGATGGCCAGTTTACCACAGAGAAGGGAGGGACAGTGAAGCAGAAGCTGAGAATGAGGCTGTTGGGTTGAATCATGATCTGTTGAGACGGGGGTTGCTGTGCCCTTGATAGCCTCGTGGGCTAACAGCAGTGTTTTGATGTGTATGTGAACAGTGCCAGTGAAGTGCAGATTGCGAGGTAGGAAGGCGCGTGCTGCAGAACTGATAGATGCTGCGTCTTCGTCGCATTCTGGGCAAGCTGAGAGGGTGTCAGGTAGATGCAAGACGACCAGGAGGGAGCATGAAAAAGCTTTGGCTTGAAACACAGAAGGAGAGAACGCCTCTCTAGGCTTGACAAACGTAACATAGTGATGCCAATCTTTTACAGTCAAAAACCTTTTATAGGCGCAGCCTGCACTTTACCAGATCTTGTTTCAACTTTTGACATGTGCCGAGAAAATTACACAGTAAAAAAAAGATGCTGTGAAAAAGCTGACATTATGATTTGGCAACAAATTACAATCTACAATGCTCTGTCTGCTTCAACATGTAGAGATGTAAAAACAAAATCACTGTTCTACCAAGGGCTCAGCAGTTTCTTAGGCGTAACATGGCAAAGCTGCAAGTGGAGAATACCAGTTATGTGTGGTGTGCATTCATCATTCGTCTCGCTCCACTCCTCTCCTTCCACATACGCACAAGAGCAGGAACACAACAGAAAATTTGACAACCAGCCTGACACAGCATGTTTCTAATTTCATTGGCTGCCGTGCTGTTTGGATTCATCCCTAAATGGGATAATTACCCAGCATTTGAAAGGGAAGTGTGCGACAAAAGGCGGCAAACACTAAAGAAAAACGGAGGCTTTGTTCAAAACGGTTGTCTCTACCATAAAATATACGCAGCCTGTTTTTTACATGGTCGAATGAAAAAACAAAGCCCAGAATGTGGACTGAAGTTTGAATCCAGAGTCTATTGTTGTTCGGCATCGTGTAGGCCGGACGTGGCAGTGCAATGTAAAAATGTGACACCTCTCAAAACACCTTAGGAGAGGAGTGGAAAGCAGCTGAAAGAAAGAAAGTCCCTATGAAAACTAATAGCAAGAGAAATATAGTTTTTTTTTCATTTACATTCGTTATTAACCGATATGACTGTAATATAATTTCTGAATTAAACATTTAATGTGTCCTATCCCATCATCAATCAATCCAACTCATTCTCTTCGTGTCATTTATCGGCCGTTCGCTTTGACAATGTTGCCACGCGTGCCCTTGAGAGGCTTCTACCAATTTGTTGAACCGCACAAAGATTCAGCAAAGGTGATCTAGTTGGATGTAATATGTTTAATAGCTCTAATATCTGTTGTTTGAATAAACACTTGTGAGTGGGGCCTTCCATGCGGGGCCCAGATGAAGGATTAAAGCTTTATTAAAGGACAGCATCCAAAAAAAACAAAAAAAAAACAGGCTAATTCGTAGCCTAATAAAACAATCAGAGATGTTTATCTTGAGATTTGCGTTACAGTCTCTTATTACAGCTGCAGCCACAGCTCAGCTGATAAATGATTTCACTAGAAGAAGGAGATCTGGTGACTTTTTATGGCCAATATTGATTAGGCTTGGGATTTGAAGCTGTCAGTGGAACAGTCTGTGATGATAGGTACACTGCAGAGTTGGCGTTCAGCGACTGGGTGCATGTCCACGTGTTTGCATGTCAGCTTCGGCGTAGACAGCTGACTCATGCTGCCAAGCGCAAGTCAGAACTGGTATACAGCACACCGTCAGACGCACTGTATACAGCACGCATCGCGTAAGATCTAATTCAACCAGAAGAGCTTGAGAAATTAAATGTCTTGATGCAGGGATGCAGAGATATGTTGAGTGGGACGATATGAAAAGTGTTACAAGTGTTTCTTGTTGTACAGTATTACATTACTCATTGTTTTTGTCCCTCACTCCCCTTTAGACACGCACACACACACACACACGCGTGCACACACACACACACACAAAGCCACTCAACCTCACTTTAACTCCCCCTGGGCTGTGCATACAATTGAAATACAACGTGAGTGTGCATAGACATTATTTTTTGTACCTTGGTATCGCTGTTGGCCTGCCTTAGGAAATCGCGAAAATGAACTCTGGTGGCCAGGAGCATTACCATAGAGATGAAGCTTGGTAATGCAATGAACGAGAGGGCATGCAGGCTACCTGTGCTAGCTGCGGAACTGATTAGAGCTATTGCTTTTCTCCTTTTTTTTATTATTCCACTTACTTTCTCTAAACACTCCTTTTGTGTCTATCTGTCCGGTTCTTCTCTAGCTCCTCGTCTTCTCTCCTCTCTGTCTTTCCTTTGTCCATTACTCACTCATTCATACACTTTCATAGTTAAAAACACAAGTGGCTGACAGACTCTCATGTCATCAACCCTGAAATTAGAGCAGCATGGAAAGATTTTCTTTTTCTTGCAAAGTCGTTTAAACACTTTCAATCTTTCATCAGTTTTAACAGAAAACAACTTAGCAGACAAAACAATAAGCAATCTTCTATCACATATCTTCTATCTATCTATCTAGAATGGTGCCCTGATAAATTTCTCTACGTGGTAAAATAAGCATAAAGACCCTGAATAAGCTCACGTAAAAGACTGATGCATGTTTTTTAATGGTCTACTTAAGCTAACGTGTGAGAAGCTGTGTGCATCCATCTCTAAAGCCAACATCCTTCATTCTTCTGGTTTATCTTCTGTCTTCCTGATACATAAAAGACACCCAAAGGACATGTAAGAGTCTTGTCACATTTTTTTCCCCTCAGTCATGTGGGTTTTGGTTTTGATCTGCAATAATGGGGCGAGACAGCCACTTTTTGTATTCTTTTATTGGACTGTGTAATTAGTGAGATATGACTGACATGAAGGCGTGATTAAACGTTATTATGTTATCTGGTATTCTGTCTATCAGTGTGATTTGACTAACTGGAGAAGAGCTGTTTTTTTTTTTGTAGTCCCATCATGAAAGGCAAAAGCACTGAGAATCACAGGAGTGGTAATTAACGGCTTTATAGTATGGCCTCAAAGAGGTGAATTTGGGTGAAAACTCACTGTGGCAAACTTTATACAGTTAAATTAAACTGAAAATGGCTTAGAACTTCCATCTATTTATGCATAATTTATGAATGGTAAATTTACAGCACAAGGCAACAATCTTGGGAAAGCAGGGTAGTGTGATGGGAAGAGAAAAATGAAGAAGGGGAACAGTTAAGATAGATAATAGTCCAGAGGGGATAGAAAATTACAATTGCTCCCACCCTGCAGTTCAATGCTGCAGTAGTAGTTCATTATTTGATACTAAAACATCTAGCCACTAATTCAGGATTTAGCCGTGGTCCACAAATTACTCCATGTAGTTTTCCTTCAGTGGAAGTGAGAGGCGGTGGAAGCCATTTTGGAGGACTGGCATAGCGAGCTGCCGCCTGTGAGGCAACTCGATCAGAGTCTAAGGTTGAGGGTTTAATGCTTTATGCTGCATGTTCTCATTTTTCACCCTCCAGTCTACTATCGATTCACTGGCTGCTGCACATGCAAGTGATTTTATCAGTCTGGCACAACTGCAAAACAGCATCAGCTAAGCTAATTAAATCCACAAAATCACTGTCCTTGTATCTGGTTCCTGCCAAAAGCGTAATTTATGTTAAATAGAAATGTAAAACCTCACAAGGTAAAAAGAGTAGATTGGGAGGGAGTCTTAGAAAAAAAACATTCAGATGATTTAATTGAGCTTATTGTGGTGTATTAATTGCAATTGCAAAGTCTCAAAGTGGGCAAATGAAGAGGCCGTTGAATCAATAAAAAAAAAAAAAAAATCATTTTAATGATGAATTAGTGCCTTAGTTGAACCAGACAATGAAAAACTACATCATCTAGACCACAGGTGGCAAAGAATGAAGAAAACTAAACCTCTGAATCACGAATCTCTGCCCACATGAGCTACTGAGTTTCTTCTGTTTCATTAAGTTTTCGATTAGCACAAGAAGGTGAACATCACCACATATTTTGTAGACTAACTGTTTTATTTACTTCCAGAATTTACACTACACATCAAATAATGTGCCGAGGTTTGGCAGGATGACCACACCACAAGAGGTGAATGTGAATATTTACAGTCTTTATCTAACGCGAACTGCTTTCACCCATTTGTCCATTACAGATTGAAACATCATCATTCAGTGTTAAAGATAGGAAAAGGAGTTTTCAAATGCAGTGTCTATTTGAACAGCACACTTCGACGTGCTTACGAAGCCTATCTTTTTTTCTTTTTCATTTCCCTCACAGTTACTCTTTTTTAGAGTCTCATTCGCACTCTTTTGCCAAGCTTTGCTTTTTTAATTTAGCCATTTCTCTTTCTCTCTTTCCATTTATTTCCCTTTTCATATTCCTCGCCCTCCCTCTCTCTCTTCAGTCAAACAGCAGGTAGTGCACTATAAGCCTCCCTGACATTAGCTGATATTAGGCTAGGGTCCATTAGATCCTGCATTGCCATGTGAGTTATTGAGCAGAGAGTGACTGCCTCCGGAATGATCACACTCACGTACACATGTGCGCTGACTCACACAAGCAAACACATACCCACACACAGGTAAACACAAGCCCACACAAATGTCTGAGCACACACACTGAAAACCTCAGCAAGCTCAGAAACGTGCTCACCTTATGTGTACTAAGTCCCAAGAATGGAGGAACCACTGAGGCTTTAAGAACCTCCTCTTATGCATCCGTTTGCTAAACTCCCCCCTTTAAGATGTCAATATGTTTATAAGAGCCAAACTCTTCAGGAGGTCACCTACTGCAATGCGTGAAGAAAGAAAGTTTTTAAAGTTAGCTGTTAACATCCAGTAATGACGTGTTAACTGTTCAAATATGTATAAGTCAATATGGAGATCATAGAGATCTAACGAAATCAATACTTTGCCAGCAATGACCAGACAGTGTGCATATGGAAGAAATACAAGGCAAAGTAAAAAGTCTCCTTAGTGAATAAAGGGATACTTGGGAAGGCTTAATTGTCTTTTTCAAGGAAGACGCAGTGTGTAGTGGCTGTTTCTTTAGAGCTTTAGATAGTTAGAACAAGCTATCTAGAATGTGGCCAAACTCTACCAGCAACCTCCATATTGTCAGAGCAAAGCATTCTGCATTAAATCCCAACTACATAAAGTCACTTACGCCTTATACAGTTGGTGTAAATGGGATATTTTAATGGGTCAATCTACACAAAATGTTGGGTCCTACACTTATAACCGATGGACACAAGTTTAATTCACGTACAGATTCAAGGCGTAAAACCTTCTGTCTGAGAGTTTCATATAATAATTGGCAATTAATTATGAACATACATTAATAGATGAAAAAAATATAGTGAACTCATCTCATGTTTGTGCTGTAAACTGTAAACAAACGCCAAAAAGTGGAAAAAATAGCAGTAATTAATAAAGGAACAACGATCACTAATTTGAACAACTTGCTCAAAACCAGGTGATGGCTAATTTGTAAAAATAAATCAATCTTATTAAGTTTGATTGTATTTTACATCAACAGTCTTGTTTAACCAACAAGTAACATTGTGAGATAAATGCAATGGAATAAAAAAGTACAATATTTACTCTTAATTGTAGTGAGGTAACAGTAAAAGTAACATAAAATGTAAAAAATCCAATACATATACACTGACATATTTAAGTTGTGATGGTGTGTACACAATCTTATTAACTGAGCACTGGAATAATCCTCGGTGCAGCAACAGCAACAACAACAACAAAGAAACCACCGGCTTCTGTATGACAAACCTGCCCCACACACCCACACACCTACTGTATGCCAGAAAAAAAAAAAAAAAAGTAAACGCTAAATTAAATGCTAAGAGTTTAAAAAAGAATGGGCAAACAGGCACTTATTTTAGGAACAGAATTAAGAAGCTCCTCATCACAAACCTTTAGCAGCTTAACCCCTCACCTCAGCAGTCTACCTCACTGTCTCATGGCTACTCATTACGTGGAAAGAAATTGCCTTATAATGTGTGTTGACTCAACTCCCCAGTAGAAGCTACGGTGTATGCACCGAGGAGATAATTACTGAAAATTACACATGAACATGAAAATGTGGCTGTGTTTATGCCTGTGAGCTTTGTGGGCTGCCAGATTCACAAATTATTCATGTTGTGGTGTCGTCTTAGTTTGAGAGGTGAGCAGCGATGAGGAGTTAGAAGAGAGTGCCTATCAAAAGCGGTTTTGTCTCTTGTCTTTCTTACTCAGTCTTTTCCTTTTTTGTAAAAAAGCACCTTTGACATGAGAGTGACAACGATGGCAGCCGCATCTTCACAAAGCAGGTGCGATTTCTCTTTTTATTTTTTTATTTTCTCCACGCCTTGTTGCATTCTTGCTGGGAAACTTGTTAAAGAGAAGGAAGATACTTAGAAAACTGTTTTTTTTTTTACTTGAGATGTGACTTTCTTGATAGTAACTGTATCAATTATTGGGTTGGAGTTATCTTCTATACAAGTCTGTCCAAGCAGACTTATTATCACTTCAGATCATGTGGTGATTGTTGTCTTTTTTCTTTTTTTAGGTGAGACGAGCTGTAGAGAGTAAATTGTGAAGTACAGGGGAAGATGTTATGTATTGCTTCTCTTTCTAACTGCTGTTGCTTCTCAGGTGGTGGTACATCATGCTGCTGTCAGTGTTTGTGTTCCCTCCATCGTAGGGTCTGTTCAGGTCGACCACATTGTGGATCAGGTCTAATTATCCTCGGGCCCTTTTGGATCAGGTCTCTTCCTCTGAAAATATATTTACACATATTGGCTTCAGGTGGGTTTTCCAATGGGACTATTTGTTCCTCCACTACAGGCTTCAGATTACTAAGTAGCACTCACTGCATCAAACAGTGTGGCAATGTGTGCATGTGTGTGCTCTACAGCACATCTCTCTCTTTTTGATTGCCATACTAGAGGATGCCGGGCTGCTATATTTCCCAGCGTATACAGTATGTGTGTCTGTCAGATACTGCAGGTGTGGCGATTCATGTGACACAGCCAAATGCACCTTTCAGGAACGGATGGATGGCCATTATCACCACCCTTCACATATCTACATTTTCACTGCTTTCCGCTGATCGTAATTTGGTTTGTGAGTATGTGTGTGCATGTCCACATCCCCACAAGCGCCGGGATGCTATTACTCTACATGTAGAAACGCATAGGGCTAAATAAAACGATAGGACTCTAAGGAGAATTTGCAAAACTGAAAAGAAAGTATTTCTCTTCAAACAGATTTAAAAACCAGGCAGTGGGACTGGTATGTGTTTAAATATCTGGATGCAAGGGACAAAAACTGTTGCATAAAAGAAAAGAAAAAGATTTTTAATTAGACTGCATCCACTGTCAGTTCACTAGAAGAACATTTCAGAAATGAAAATCGCATAACTGCACATGCATTCTGTGCAGGGTGGATACTGTTTTTATATCTTAACATATAGCCACATTGCAATCACACTGTAATGGAATTGTTCTCCATTGTAATATTCACATTAACACATGTAACTTTATCACCCAAATGCATGCCCGGTGCGTGGTGTTGTTATTAGTCTGTAATTTCATAGCTGCAATTTGACAAATTCATTCCCCTGGCCCACCTCAAGAGGCTGTGCAAAGCTAGATTAATTTAAAACAACACATAGGCAATAAACAGCCACAATCACACGTGTGAAGCTGACTCCAATCATATAATATATCCCGTACTGTACATCTAATAATTCACTTTGTGCTGCTGATGCAAGAGAAAGGGGTGGAGTGAGAGAATCAGTGGAGGTGAGAGCAGGAATGAGATGCAGGTTGACAAGACCTGCATCTGCATATCAAAGACGGCATGAGGAAAGCGGAGGAAATGATTAGTATAAAAACTGTAACATATTGCTATGAATATATAAATGTACCAAGTGTGAGGTAGATTCTGGTGGGAGCAAGTCACTCAGCAGACAAAGCTATTGTTCTTTTAACAAAAGACGCAGTGGATTTGATAAGCAGAATAAGTACTTTAGTGAGATGACATGCAGTAATACACATGTTTAATTAGAGGCACAGGGAGTCAAGTATTATACTCCTGTGTGCTTAGCTTGTCTGGTTAGACTTAGAATGATGAACAGCTCAAGAAAAAATATGACTTTCAAAATGTTAAATACATTTGATTAAGCTCGTTAAAGAAAAATGAAACCACTATGGTGATGCATACGAAATACTAAACACCCACCTGATACAGTGCTGAGTTCAGTCATGGTTTCAGAGAATAACTTTTGTTTTGCTTGGTTTGCATAAATGCTTTTCATGCTTTGTTTCAGATGCACCTAGAGACGTGTGTGTTATTTATCTAAAAAGGCACATCAACCTGGAAATGCACTTGTCCTGTCATCTGCATGTAATCAGCCAAGTGTGCCCCTAACTGCAGGGAACACGATAAGTGCGGCTGAGTATGCATCTCGCAATTAGCGTGATTTTTTTTCTAGCTGTAGCAGGTGCAAATTGCACAGGTGTAATAAAAAAAAAAAAGTTTTAGGTGGAAAAGAGAACATTTTGTGGTCTGCACGTCTACAGCAAATGTAAATCAACAACAAAGACATGTGCAATGTAGCAATACGGATTCGCCTTCTTGTAAATGTAAGCGTGAAATGAAAGCTGCAGAAGGAAAAACATGACGGTAAATAATCAAATTTGTCATGTACTTTGTCCCATATTAGGCAGGCACTTATTGCTTGTCTAGTCAGTCTCCGAGCTGCCAAGGAGTTGGAGTAGTTTGAAAATGAAGTGTGTATAACCCCAGTGGAGTCCTGGCTTCAGTGCAAATCCCTGTACTGGCCATAGCTTGATGTAACCCACTGTGTAGCACTGGAGTCTGGAGCCCTGCTGTGTTCTCCACTGCTTGAGGGCAAATGGCTTAAGTCTGTCTACATCCCCTGGTTTTAAAGCCTCAAAGCCATATCCCTTTCTTTGTTTTATCTGTCAAACTGTGCACTGCACTTCCCAACTGATTTGGTCCCATGAACCCTTGGGAAACATTAGGGTTAAGTTATTTTCCCTTATTACACTATAGACACTGTGTTACTTCTAATTCTCTTAGCTTGTAGCTAGAAGTGTTCAGTGCAAACCTATGCATGGACATGTCAGAAAGGTAAAACAACATAACCTTCACTACTCTATTACGTATTCTGTATTCTTTAATGCGTGGAAAACACATGCGAGTAGCATTTAAATACAACTCACTCTAATCACTACACGCAGCAGCCAGACTATTAAGGGCACCTGAATCCCAATATGTTCAAGGACACATGGAGATGCATTTGTGTACTAGAGCATTAAAACCATTAAAAAAAACAACTTAATGTCATTTAACTTAAGCTGACAGACTAATAACATATTAATAATGTTTAAATAAGTGTCTAAATAAAATAAGATTAAAGAGGCAATACACCCAAGGCTTTCATGTGGCTGTTACAGCGACAGCATACAGAAAACACAATGGGAGGAGCAGAGTGATGGTTGTAGGGGTGAAGGGGGTTACGTGACATGAAGACAGCAACAGGATGGGAAAGGCAGAATGTTACTGTTGGTAATTTAACAAGGTGATCGAGAGATATTTGTCCCCAATGGACATTTTAAAATCAAATTAGTACCAAAAATGTGCTATGCGCTTTCCTGATAATGGTTGGTATGGTTGCCACCACATAGATAGTCCACTAAATCAAATCACAAATGTCATAGTCCATTAAAGCAGACTAAAAACCATCATCATCATCTTACCACTGGCCTTTATGTTCAGAAAGAGATCTTCATATCAGTGTTTTTGAAGGTTATCCTGCAGGCTTTCTTGGCCTTTATTGGAGATATGGCAGTGAAGAAACAGACAGGAAATGACAGGAAGGGATGATAAGAAACGAAAATCCCAGACTGGATTTGAACCGCAGATGTTGCACCACTGCATCTGGCGTGCACAGTAAGCATTCAGACACCAAGGTGGTGTGAAGATCACATTTGCTTACGCTTAAAACAGTTAAATGTGCCGAGGATGCTGCAGAAATTCGACTTCTGGACAATATACATTACAAAGGCATGACCCTGAGGACCTACAGCAGACCCATCATGTGGCTTGTGTTTCGCCAAGTATTATAACTACAGGGCAAAAACAGATGAAAAGAATTTCATGGTTGCTTGAAAAACTGTGTCGGTGTAACGTGTGTGTGTGTGTGAGTGTCTGAGAAAGAGTGAGTAAATAAAACTAACTTAGATAGTGTGTGCATGTTTTTTTTTTACTGTTTTTTTATGCACATTCTGTGTTTGTGCATAGATAGACCCTCATCGCCTCTCTGTGATTACAGCAGCATTTCACCACAAACAGCATGCGACTTATCAGAGTGAGCCAGGTTTTCTGAGGGCCGACAGTTTAGGAAGAACCGACATGGGATAAGTCTCAATCCTTACTCAACCATCACTCTGTCATCCCCGTCTCATTCTCTCTCTCTCTCTCTCTCACTCGCACACATCTGTGCAAACACGGATCCAGCACCCCGGCCGCTGATGCTCTGAGCTGCTCCACTGAGCTGCTCCACTGAGATCTCAAACCTTTCTATCTCTTCTACAGGCCACAAAGTGGAAAGATGACCGTTATTCCAGATGAGAAGCTCGGATCACGCTTTGTAACCAATTTATGCAGCAAACCAGGAAACAGCAAACAGGCTCATTACATTTTCTTTTCGACTATAAAATGAACAATAAAATCATGAGTGATATTTTTAATTGAAATGATTCCATAATATAATAGTTTGAAGATAAGTGTGTATCTGTTTAAGTGTAAATGTGTCCACTAGTTACCGGAAGGTCATTTGGAATATCTGTCCCAAGTTGACTTGCTGGGTTTTGTTGTTGTATCCATGCAGCATCTCACCAAACAGGGTGTCATTGAAGTGGACATCCTGCCTTGGGCATTTTGGTCCCTCACAGTTGTCTGACTGCAGGAGGCAGGAGCGCCCGTCCTCTGCCAGTTTGTACTCCTGCACGCACCTGAGGGGGAGGTATAATGTGTAAGGTATAATGTAAGCTATTTACAGTTGGGGTGAAGTCCTCTTTTAGCTTTGGTTAAAATGCCTTTTACAATAGCAAAAAAACTGTGTATTTTCCATTTCTATACAGATTAAGGACACAAACACTCAGCTAGAAACAGATTCCAGTGGGGTTAAAAATGAGCAGACACTGCAATTACTCATAATTATCACATCACCTCAGTCTATCTGCTTGTGACTCCCTTAGATGAGGTTGAGTATCTGCTGCTGTTAGCTCATTTTGAGGTTTGTTCTCAGGCAGTTGATCAGGTCTCAGTGGAGAGAAGGACTTTGCCATTATTTGCAGCACTGTCTTGAATGTGAATCATAACCTAAGGTATTCTCTTTCTATTTCTTCCCCTTTAGTCTGACCAACCACAGAACCAGCCTGATTATGCATTATGCTATGCAGTGCAGGATGCTGTATTAAAGTTATCTATTTCATTGGCATGCCATTTGTCAAATCACAGTTACGTTTTAAAAGCAGCTAGCTGTTACATATGCAAAGTCCAAGTCAGTTGGACTGAATACACTGGAAAATGTCAATGCTACAAATCCCATTTTACTAGTGTCCTGTTCACTGTGCAAAGGGGGATGTAATGTAATTTAAAAATTATGTCATCACCCTCTGTGGACCTGACACTCCTCAAGGAGAATTAAACCGTCCTTCACCTGTCAGGTTGCTCTATCTGCTAAGTTCCCTGTTGCTAGAAACCCAAAAGTTGTCAGGAGCTGCATACTGTACATACACACATTCATAATTGCTTTGTGTCAGTCTTTTGCAGCTCTGCGGCAACGATGGTATATAATTTCAGCAACTTTCAATCTGCCATGTTGAGTTTTTCTGGAAATTTGGTTACCAGATCAGCATCTTCAAATACAAACCAGAGTCAAGCTGCAATGTCAAAGTAGACAAAATGGAAAGTGTGCTGCAGCAGTGTCAGGTACAAGCAGACAGTGCAGCATGACAAAGTTACCTGGTTGCCTGTGTGAAATATCACTGGAAAACATAGTGCAAATAGGCTAAATCTACTAATCCACGTAATGTGGTGTATACGTTAGTGGTGGTATGGTATGTGGAACATGACTTCTTGTCACGTACTAAACACCTTAGTAAAAAATTTAGAATGCCACGCTGTGTCGCTGACCAGCTGTGTGGCCTTTTTCAAATGGGAACGCCCTGGAGATTAGTATGTATGAAAATTACTAAAAAGTTTCCCCACTCCACAAACAGATCAACAGCTCAATGGAGGGTCTACACAGAGTATACACGTATATGACTGAAAATATGCAAGAAGGACAGTGAGCATTCAGATTTAATACTGGATGCTTATTTTATAAACCAGCATTAAAACATTAAAACCACCTCAAACAGGTTAACATGCATACTACTTGTATTTGTAATATAAAATTTTTAAATATTGAATTTAACTGCTTGATAAAAGCTTGGCATAAAAATTAGCAAAAAAATAAAAGTTACGTGTGGAGCACAACTATAAAACTAGAAGATATATGTAGTATATACAGTTTCTTAATGTAATATTCATCAAATGTCACATACATATGTGGTTTAGTTTTTTTTATAAAGTCACTAGTTATTTCTTATTTACATATCTAATTTCCTTCATGTGGGTATTTGCCTAAGAAAAAAAGAATCTTTTGATTGACATATCACTTATGAAACCAAATTCACAATGAAGCTTTATTTCCAGGCTGCAGACGGCTCGCAGTTTTTTTGTTGTTAGTTATTCTCACCCGCAAAACATGAGCACGTTGCTGGAACTGGGGTCATCTTCAAGGGGCACGAGCTGCTGGAGACACAGCTGTTCACATCCTCCATTGAAGCCATCCGTGCAGTCAATGCCTCTGGAGTAGTCATAGCAACCTGAGCCATCCTTCATTGGCCTCAGCCCCTCAGGACACTGCAAGAAAAGAAAGACAGAGACAGAAGGAGAGGTGGTGGGAGGAAGACGTGGAGAGAGGGTTAGGAGGAAGAGAGAGTACGAGAGTAAGTTACAGAGGGCAGTGTGTGCATTTTAATCAGGATCAGGTGGCACTTGAGAAAGGCAAAGATAGTATTATGGGAAAGATCAGAAGGGAGAAGTGGACAGAAAGAATGAAGGAATAAAAAAAACACAGGGTGGATTTTAAGTGAATACACTAAAGAAAACTGTCAATTTGTGGGTCAGCCCACATTATGTTCCATCTCAGCACTTAGTAGTGGAAAGTCAGGAGGACAGGTGGAAAAGACTGACTGTATTTATCAGCGGAGACACAGACATCTACGAGGAGGCCAAGAAGGAGTCTCAGCAATGAAAAGAAATTTAGTTTGTGGTGAAATATCAGATCCAAATTGGAAAAAAGTGGAATTAATTACTTTGTAAATTACATCACAGCCTTTCATTGGAGGTAGAAACGCAATTTACCTGCAGAAGATGTGAAAAGACACAATATATCTGATGTCCTAACTTCAGATTGGCTATCTTATAGAACAGCATTTATGAATTTATGAAGTGTTATTATATTGTTTCCAGCATTAAAAAAACTAATTAAGCATGAATGCAACAACAGCAGATGCATTCTATAAAGAATCTGTTCATTTTACTGTACTTACATTAATAACGTGCCGACTTAATGGCCTACTGTTCGTTATTTGCGCTGCATCATCCATCTCAAGTGTAAACAAAAGAAAAACAAAGGGGTTGATGATCTTTTCTGCTGACTCAGCTTATGTGTTAAGAGCAACAGTGTTGAATTGTAGTAAAAAAAATGGCAGAAGCAATTACTGTAGCAGTGAATTTAGTGACTCCCACATTAATTAGACATTAACAAGTTTTAAATAGTTTAATGCTGTATTATTTTAATGATTTAGTACACCATTATCTTCCACTTGCCACTTTATCTAGCTATTTTCTTCATTTTATCATAAAGTAAATCACTTCCTGTAGTATTTATTTGACTGGGATTTTATGGTGTAAAAGTGAGGAGAAGACTTTTGTTTCACAGCATGTAAGGGCAGCTGCAAAAAAAAAAAAAAAAAAAACACAAAACATGCAATCAGAGGAAGTGATTTTACAGTATTATCCTCATTTTGTGTAGTGTAATGGTTGAATTTTTGCTTTTCATTGTTCAAAAATGCCCCACAAGCTTGACAAATAAACTCTGCGTTACCCTCCAAAAATAAAAAGAAAATGTTCTGCGGTGTTCCTGCCAATTACATCACTTTACCGCCATCAGACTACAGGTATTAAAGACGAAAGATTTCTTAACGGCGCAGTATATTCTCAAACAAAAGACAAAGGGGGAAAAAAGACTTCAAGCCACATCCAGAAGGTTCTGCGAGTGACACATTAGATGCCAGAAAACAGCACTTATTTACCATCCACTTAAATGGATGGACGCACATACATTACAGTAATTGATGCTATGAATAGTTTCTAGTCATCATGGAAAATAAAATTTTCATCTTTTGACAGATTTTGCCTGCTGGGGATAGAATCCAACAATCGATTCACACTCTCATCAGGCACATGCCGTATGTTATTTTTAACAACCAACATATCACTTTTCTGAAAGCTGCAAGTGCTGCTGTCATTTCTTCTTAGTTGGTGTTGATATAACAGTTGTGCTGGTTTCAAATGAAGAGTGTTAGAGACTATGAGATTATTTCACACACCACTATCACTGACGGCCACACTGACTCATCTGCGATTCCTCATGTCCTGGGTGCCTGTGTAGGACTGACTGTGGGAGTATGAGGCACGATAACATACAGTTTGTAGGCGTTGTTATGTTTGGAATAACTTTTGTATCCCTACTGCTCCTCAACGTACAGACAGTTGAACCAGTTTCTAACTACTTATTATTTTAGGTGAGAGAAAATATTGCAGGATCCTGATGAATGATTTCAGATAATATACAAGTCTGAGGAAATAATGGATTGACTGCTAAGCAGGCCCACTGGACACAGACCCAAGGGAACTGAGAGGCCAGAGGGCCCCTAGGTAAGAGCTTCTGCATGATGTGACTGTTAATATTTCTTGTTTGCACGTCACAGAGCTCAGTTAAAAAGCACAACATGATCACAGAAAGATGCAAAACAAGCCCAAAGAGACAAACATTAACAAAAAAGAGACACGCGGCGACCAAACACGACAGCAATAACAATGATCGCATCATCCTGTGTAAAAAGAAAAAAAAAAAAAAGAAGGTGCTGAACAACATCTCCATTTTATCCTCTTCTACTGTTTATCACCTTAATGTATACAGTTTGTGTGGTGAAATAAATGCTTTATTATATATAAGGATTACAGCACCGATCACCGTGACATCAGTTCAATAAGTTTATGTGATGTCATCACATTTCTTTCATTTACAGCTGCATTAAGTTCGCACATAGATCTCATACTGATGATTGGATTGGACCATGGAAGTCTTCAGCACATCCCAAAGATTATGAGTGGGGTAGGGGTCTGGATTTAAAATGCCTCATACTTTCTGAACCACTTTGTGTTATTAAGAAAAACTAAATCTTGTCTTAAATACTATGACAAAGCGTTTTTTTCCGTACAACAATCTATTGTTTCCACGTAACACATGTTACTGGGAGCTTAAAACTTGTGTAAAGGATCCTGCTTAGCTTCTCCCCTTTTTGTAACACCTCGTGAGCAGTAAAATATTAAACTGCTTGGCAAGCACACCACGGCTGAATGTGAAACCTCCAAATCCTCGAATGCCCCCAGAGCAACAGCCACTCTCCAGCTATCAAAACTTTTGCGAAAATGATCAAGGAGGAGATTTTAATGCAGGCAGAGAACAAACTGGAGGGAGAACAGGTACATGAGCTGAGGACGCCACCTTAAGCTTACTAAATTATGTGTTTCGACATTTGAAACACCGTCACGCTCACATCAGGCTTTACTTTATATACTTTAGACTTTTCTACATTTACCTCTTGCCTCAAGGATGCCCTCTGGACTTTTCTCTCTACTTTATACACCAGCAGTTGCCAAAGCAATTATGGGAATATAATTTATGGAAAGTTACTGGCAGCTATTATCCTCACTCTTAATTTGATGATTTAAAGTCACTTGATGATCAACACTGTCATTTACAGTCCCCCACTATCAACAGCCACCAGTACTGACTCAACTATTGTCTTCTAATTATGAGATTTATTTCTTATAATGTGCTTTCCCACAATGTGAGAAACATTATCAAATTAAGATCTCTATCTCATATGATGGAATTAATGCAATTTTTTACACAAATTATGTGGCGCTGAAATAAGCTTCTATCAGCGCCGTCTTTGCTGCAGACGTTTCAGACATTTTAGTCCCATTATGCGTCGTCCACATGTGTGCTCTGGACACAGTCCCATTTGTTCAACATTCAGTGAAAAAGCAAGCTCCGGTCTCAGACCCATTAACTGTATCTCATGAATGTAACTTCCTCACCAGAACGAGATTGAAGCCATTCATCACACCGAGGCAATGCCACGGGAATAGCTGTCTGTAATTCAGAATTGTCATGCAGCACTCTGCAGACAAATGAAAGGACTTAAGGTTAGCCGTCAGCGCTGCCCACTAGCTGCGTGCTCTTTCTGCTCGGACAGCTCTCCAAAGACACAAGGGCCGGGGAGGAGGTGGATTAGCATTTCACATAAACGAACTTCAGTCAGCTCTTCTGTAGTAATTCGTTGGTAGTAGCACAATGAAAACAGGCCAGAAGATGTTCTGTGTTTAGTGCAGAAACACAGAAACAACTTTATTTGATTTTAGTGAGATGTTCTTACTGTTATTAGCAGCTTGAGTAATTATTTTTTAATATAATAAATATTTAAAAGAAGCAGCAAATGTAGATATGTGTTTGTGTGCGTCATTATATCTTAAATTATCAGATTAAAACTGATGGAGTGGAAGTTTACATCATGCCGTTTACTTTGTTTCAGGCATATGAAGGCAACATAAAACACTGAGGGCTGACTCTGTATGTATTCTCTTGAGGTTATTACAAATGAAATATTTATGATGTCATTAAATCCCAGAGTGATGGTATTTCACTCTTGAGTACACTTGGAGGAATAAACGCACATGGTGAACAGGTTTGAAGGAATGAGAAATGAAAAATAAAAAACAAACGAAAAATGGAAAAATGTGCACGTACGGATTACATGCTGCACATAGATCACCCCTACAAATTAAAGTTCCCATTCTGAATGCATGCTATTCATTTTCCTAATCACCCATTAGCGCCCTCAGCTTTAATCAGGAATTGAGCATAATCTATTGAGAACTCTGTCTCCTAATGATCTTGTCAAAATTAAGATGCTGAATGATCATACTTAGTGCCCATCACACATTTCCAAAAAAATAAGAGCTAGCAAAGAACATCTGAACAATTAGTATCAAGGTTTTTCCCACTGCAACCTGAGGAAATTAGAATAAGCCGTGACTACGGAGATGCTGCAATGTTGTTAAGTGACAACTTAACAACATTAACGAGGAACCAATATTTTGTAAAGATGGGTGCAGAAAAAACAAAAAAACAAACAAACTAAAAACAACAACGACACACATACCCAAAAGTCTTTAAACCAGCACAACTCTAAATCACGCTGACAGGCGGTGAGAAAAAAAAGTCAAATACTCTAAAAGCATATTTGACAGCCTAATCTGGTTTAGAGGTGCAAAGATGCATGCCCTGCAGCTCCACTGCTGCTCAGATGGGTTAAATTAGGCACAACAGATTTATTGCTGCAGGAGGAAAAAAAAAAATGCTACGGTACTATACAGTCCCATGTGAGATACAGGAAGTCTCAACCCAGCTGTTTTTTTTCCTCATGTTCATGTGAATTCATGGTGTGAAACACACCATTTTTTTTTGGCTATTGAGAATGGTGTAGCCCAAAGTCAAAAAAATACTGTTAATTATTTTTATGCAAATGGATTACATATGAATAAATATATAACAACACACCACCACTTATTTTATATGTTCTAACAGGTTTATTCTTGAGTACTCATCTCCACACCTCTGCAGTTTAAAATCTGCATGAAAGTACTCAACTAATCAGGATGAGTTCGTTCTACAACAGGCCATTTTATCTCATGCTTAGTAGTTTAGCAGTGACAACAGAACAGATGACACTGAGAGTAAAGGATTACTTTGTTTTGTGGCTCCACTAGACTCTGCTGCTCACCAGCTCAGAGTGATCACAAAAGGCATTTAAGAACTGCTGTTATTTGTTTCCTTTGACGATGAAGGCAATAAGGCATGATCTGTTAGGGATGAGTTATTTTTGTTTGTCGGGAAAGAGAATCTAACACCTGAATTTCAAAAAATGTTAGAACACTGTGAAAAACAGAATGCAATGATTTGCAAATCTCACAAACCCATATTTTATTCACAGTAGAACATATCAAATTTTTATTAAACTGACATTTTTTAAAAGGGGTGGTAGAAAGATTTTGCTTTAGCAGTAATATGAAAGGTATCAAAGTCTGTACTGTAGACGAGACATACAGAGAGACACATAAAAATGCAACTACTCTCAGGTATCCTTGAAGGTTATTACCAAATTGACAGGAATATACAGTACAACATTTTATTTTAGCAAGTGAACAGTAAATACTTCTCTTGGTTTCTCAACCTTGACACAAAGACTAACAGACATTATCTAACCCCATGCATCATAAAGGGCATTCCGTGTAAAAGCTGTGTTAAACAAATGTGTAGCCCATGTGGTGGCCAAGCCAAAAAAATATGTAGTAATTCAGTAGTATACTGATGCTAAAGACGCCCCTTTGTATGTAGTACGAGACTGAATGTCAATCAACTACAGTAATAAGTCAATAACACAAGTTAGTCAATATTTAATGCTTAGAGCAGTTAGGTACAGTATATACAGTATGATTGTGTATACACAGAGCTACACACACATCATAACATAGTTGACTTTTACTCCTATGTAAATATTAACTAAAATATCCCTCCCTCTGAACTATACTGGATTGTGGACAATGCAACATGTACTGTATCTCTGTTGCACACAAGATAGCTAAATAATGCACATATTCCAGCATTTAAATAACAATGTCAGAGTGAAAGGATACAAAAATATCACAGTTTATTTGCTTTAAAGCATAAAACATTGAAATTCAGTGGTAATGAGGTAAACGGAGCTGTGCTGCACAGCGGAGCACGGGGACTCATGATGCTTAGTTGTCAGGAACACGGGACTGTGGGGACGGAGGATGGTGGGTAGAGGGATTAGTGGATGAAGGTTCGCACACAACTTCTGTTTGGGCGGGGTTGCCATTTTTCCTCCCCGCTGACTCTTTATGCAAACTAGAGGCAACCAAGCGGTAATCTGGCTCCAACTGACAAGTCATCATTTAATTCCTGACTTTTGGAGTGTGCCACACATTTTAATAAACTCCTGCACGCAGGGAGCGTATAAAAGCACCTTAGAATGAGACTGGAGACAACAATTTGTGTTTCCTCTTAACTATTAGCAACTACAGGAGTTTGACAGATTCTGGATTGTGCTTGATGTTAAAAAATACCTCTCTGCCATCCCTGCATCCAAACAATTTTACCAGAGATGTCCCAAAGGGGACATCCTCTGATGAAAGATATGCCACTAATATCCTACCATCTGCTCATCTGCTCAGCTTCTGAGTACTTCCATTAGGAAGACAGCAAAAAAAGAACACCAGTATAATCATCTTTTTGTTCAACAGAAATGCATGAAAAAGTACTGATTGTTATAGCTGTGGTAGCCCCTGATTGATATGGAGCTTTAGTCTCCTTGAGCTTCCTGCTGGGCTGGTTGACACACACATCATGTTGCCACAATGTCTGGCATTTGAATGTGTCCTGAGAGTTTTCTAGTATATTGCTCTGCGGCAGAAGGGAACTGTATTATACATATTTATCTGAGCTATATGGGGCTCAACTTAAAATCTGCCTTACCACCTCAGATCTCTGATCATGGTAAAGCATATAATAATACATCACATGTTACAACTGAGCTTGGCAAAAATGGTTTTATTGTGTATGTTTGTCCATGCCTTGGACTGTGCATCAGTGAGGATTCTTGTTTAAATAAAGGGATATCTAGCTTAACACATTGTTCCCTTCTCTTTCATCTCTTCTCTCTTATTCAGCAATTTTGGTCCAGCAAACAGTACAAAAACATTTCCAATAACCACCTCTTTCACGAACAAAAAGTGACCCGCTCTCCTGGTTATCATGGACCTCTGATCATGGCAACAGCAGGGCAGGATAAAATGTAAACAGCATAATAATATACAGTTTTACACAGCATATTGCCACTGTAGCATACACTATACCCAACTGTTGTTTCAAGAGCCAAAGAATAAAATAAGAAAGGTGCAAGCACAAAAAACATTACCTGTCTAAAATTACCAGCCTGAGCTTAGAACAGCTGTTGTTATAAGCTGAGGTTAGCGAGCACAAATAAGCCACCTGCCATCGTTTGGCTGAGCAGCAGCAGAAATGAAACACGGGCAAAAATGGAATAAGCAATGGCACCAAAAACTTCAGCACTGGCTCTGCCTAGAATTTAATTTGTTGCAAATGCATTTCAACTGTCTTTAAGAGCAGCAGACAACCTTGAGGGAGTGACTCTGATAATGGATTTTAAACCCTTCGTGTGGCATGTTACTGCTCTGTGTTACCATCCACTCTGACAAGGGTGGTTTAAAATAACACCAACCTAAAAGTGTCAGAAAATAATGCCGCCGTGTCGGTGAACCCCTGACTTAATCTTTGAAGACTAGTTTTGTCAGTCTTATTGTCCGCATATTAATCAGCCATGCATGAAAGTGAGAGACTGTTCTAAATCATTTAGATTAATTTTTCATGCATTTATATTTTATGAAAGCTCAAGTTAAAGCTAAAATTTTTCCAAGCTGGTTCTACTATTAAATGGCACTTGAATAAAGCAGAAGACACAAGTCATGTATTCATTTTACTCTTTGCTTTTCTTTTCTTCATGACAAGTTCCTGGTAGTTCTTTGAAATATTGCAGAAAAACAGTTGTGTGATGTTGGTGTTTGCTAAAACATGATACTAAATGTCCAGAGGTTGATGTGAGGTAGAGTATAACAAACAATCCAGAGGCTTATTAGCATGCACTCATTCATATTTTATACACTCTGTATATGATACACTACTTTCCACCTTTGTTTCTAATGAGAATTCATCTCGGCCCCTCCCTATAGGGTTAGAATGAGAAACTGCCTGTTGAATTTTATGTTGCAGCCCTGTATAGGATGCAAATTGTACTACTATGGTCCAGAGGCCCAGTGTTACAGATTGGTATTGCTGTAAGCTATTTCACACCATACAAACATGCTTGATCTAAGCATTTGTATTTACAAAGTTAAGTTTAGCTTAATGAATGCAAACACACTTAGTTTATGCAGACTATCTTTATCAGATAGCACAAAAAGCATATGGTAGCACGCATTAATAAATGATCCATGATGCTGGTGCTTGAGTGGCTGAATAGAATGAACATACCAAACAAATAATATAATAATAATAAAATATAAATTGTGATCAGTTATCTTTGATGAACATTGTAATATCTACATGTTTTGCAAAAAAGAAGATTACTGTTTAACTGTAATGCATGTAAACAAAGAAAAAAACTACTAAATAAACAAAATAAACTTACTAAATAAGTCACTGGTGGAAATTGTCTATGTTATGATGTGAAATGGATAATACGACCCCAAGTTTGGATGGAGATGTAATCATGCTAACACTGTGAAAATTGGTTAATGACTTTTTAGAGTCTGAATAACTTGATCAGTATAGAAAGAAATTATTTAAAACACTATTCACTATATGTCATATGTCAGTTTTGGTCACTAATAAAGCTGTGTGTTTTTGGTCTGTGCCAGAGAAAATGATCATGGCTGTGTGAAAACAATCTGACAAAATGCAGGATAAGTTTTCATGAATATGGTACACAGAGATGTCTTTGTTACTATAGAAGCAATCTTTGTTTAATTGAGTTTAAAAATGCTGTATCACTGTTTGTCTTTGGACAACAAAAACGACAAAAAGACCAGTCGATTTATCGCCTCGTCCGAGCTGCTAATGACTCACCAAACCATCCTCCGGCAATTCAGATGGCTCATCAATTTAATTACTTTACAACTGAGAACCACCCCATGCTGTCAGAAGCCTGGCACTGGATGATTCCACTCACCCTGCACTTGTCAACATGCCAGAAGTAAAACCTTCCTTGTGTTAGAGTTTACAATTCTACCTCTAAGGTCAACCTATGGTAAATGACACACTTTAAAAAATACTGATCCATCTTATATTGTTACTCATTTTTTCCCCTATAGCTTTCAGTAGTGTAAGAAGTCAGATGTATTGTGTCACATTTAATGTACAGTGCCTAAATCAGATTAAAGCAGACAGTAGCATAAAAAAGTCTGTGTAAAATCAACACAAGGGCATAAGCTACAACAGTCTGAGTCATAACAGCTTCTAACAATAGGCCCCAGTGTCATACTGTACTGCGCATACCCTAAAGAGCACAACACCAAAGCATACTAATCATGGCTGTAAACAGCACATAAAATATTATGGATTGCTTAGAAATAGCACAAAAGATAAGTTAGGATATAGCAGATGGCATGCAAATTTAATGAGTGGCAATATCTTGGGAAAGAAACATTAAAACAAGGTGATTATGTAAATGAGCTTTAAGAAAAACATCACTGCAATACCTTATCAATCATTAGCTGCAACGTCCTGAAGTAACTACTGAGTGACAACAGCACTGGTCCTTATTTTGGTCCTTATTTTGCTTATTTTCATGGTCAACAGTCTATATTCACGGTGCTAAAGGTTTGAATCCAGAATTAGTAATGTGGCACATGCTTAGATAGTTAGTTACAGCCTAACAACAGTTCAGTTGACTCAAAGTCTGAAGGACAAGTGTTAGACATTTGATCAGTCGGCCCAGTAGACACACAAACACACATAGACTTATACTCTTATTCTTCTTGAGTCAGGTGGCTTTAATTGAAGCAGGTGGATTTGAGTTAATCTTGGATAAACCCTAGTTTTAACCACTAAGACTACTGCACACTTAACGTACCAGCTGTAGAGCAACCTTTTCATGTCAGCCTGTCATCTGGAAACAAAACCAGCCTATGTCGTCTAGATACACTTACCATGCAGCCAGATGAGTCCAACTGTCGGTCGGTCACACACTTGAAGTTCTTCTTGCAACCGCCATTGTCTTTGGAGCAGTCGCGGACGGGCCCAAAAGATGCCAGTAGGTCCTCTACAGTCTCAAAATAAGTGGACATCATGGCCTCTTCCCTGAAATGGAAATAAAAGATAAAAGAAGGAATTTGCCTACACCTGTAAATAAAATAAGGGTGTGCTGGTACGAATAGTGAATAAGTGCATTAACAGATGAATCCTTCACCACCTGGGAAGCAGTTTCTCGTAACCTTTCTGTTTCTGGTGCAATTAAGAAGCTATTGATGCTTGGGACAAATTGTGGTGTTTTGGTGGCTTTTATCTTCCCAACTAAAACCTGTAATGTTTGCAATCTTTTGTCTGACAAAAGAGAAGGAAAGTAATTCGTTTTTTATAAAAAGACATGAAAATCAGCTTAATAACAAAGGTCTTGTTGAATATAGGAAAGTTTCTCTGGAGTGATGCATGCAGTGATGCATGCTGGTTCATGGTGGGTCTGAGACTGGTGCATTGACATTAAATGGCCATGTTTGAGATGGCGTGTTACTGGTAAACCCAGAGAATCAGCATTCTCCATCAATTGACTGTCAGGACTAATCCAAAGAAAAGGCCTTTCCACAGCAATAAAACAAACAAACAAAGCACAAACACGTGCACACACACTCACAGACATGCCAGGGCAATAAGAGGTAAATAGAGTGAAATATTTGTATTTACTTTGTAATTTATTCAGTTTTTCTCATTTTCTTCATTTGCATGTTGTGTATTTCATTTATAGATGTAATTGTAGTTTTGGCATACAGGATGCCCTTAGAACAATGTAGTTTATTTGCAGAGCTCCACAGAGAGCTAGATGGCAAAGTGCCTGTATTTATAATATACTGTAGGTTTATTGAAATTACATATAATGCTAATTTATAAAGGGGTTTATACCAATACTACTGTCTACAGCCAGCAGACAGTAAAAGATGAAAATATGCTTTAATTTTAGACATTGAGTATATTAAGTATCACTAGAGACAATGCTCCTGATCAGTGTGTGTGTGTGTGTGTGTTTCACGCAAAAAATCACTGTAAGCAAATTCTGGATGTTTGTGTATTTTTTCTGACACATGTCAGCTTGACCAGTGCTGTATGCTCTAGCTCGTCTGCTGCGTTCACCTCAGGATGCCCCGCCAAGGCTCTGCACGCCTGCTGTCAGAGCGAACGTAGGGGTAAGCAACCCCTAGGTTTTTCTTTACAGAGAAACAAAAGCATTGTTTTTTGGCACTGGTACCATGGGAACCAGAGGGTGTTGTGCGGATGACGTGGCTCAACAAACAGCAACAAGATCTTACATGATGATAACAGAGTCCTGCTGAACAAGGAGAGAGAGTATTTCCACAGCCACTATGTATGTGTATTTGTATTTATCACTATTTCAAAGAAGTTTTACATTTAGCAGACACATAAAGCAACTTACAAGTAGGGTACAAGGGTAGGTGTGAGTAGGTCTTGCCTACTGAAGGTAGGCCACAGCTGGGATTTAAACCTCCAGTCTCCCACATGGGAGGCAGTGATGTTACCACTACACTAAATAAGACACTGAAAAGAGGCCCACTGAGGAAATAATGCACACTGGTGTTAATCCTTAAGTAAATGCTCCTAAAGGCTCGTATTGAGTCAGTATTCGTTGCGAAATATTTTGTCAGAAGCAATGCAAAGCATTAAAATTTATCAGAAAGGCAGGAATGTTCCATTCACTGCACTGGCAAAAAATACCATCAAAATCCATGTCATACTAATATAAGCAGGTGTGTGTTGCAATGCAGGCACATAATGTCTACATACCTTTTTCAATTACAAAATAGTATCTTTTAATTTCCTTTTTGGGCTTTCAGCTCGTGTGTGATCAGCATTTAGAGTGTGGTTTATCTGCTCACACTGCTGCGAGTAAAGGATTCTTTATATTAAATATTTGGCTTTCATGTTAGATTTATGGCACACCAGCCAATAATTGGCACATCTTCCTTGTGCGAGTGGTGAAGTGTTACGGCTCACTGACAGCACACTGGGACTGTCTCCTTTGCAGAATCAAACCTTTGCTGACACAGTGCTGTGCTGATAGCAAATCGCTCACTGTTCACGTTGTCACGCAGTGATTTAGGAAAAAAATAAAAAAGGAGAGATGTCAAACAAAGGAGCCCAGACAAGTTGCAGACAAAAATGGTGGTAATTCATTTGGTTAGGGACTTGTTTGTATTTGGTGGCTGTAAGGTAAGGTTTAATTAAAAGCTCTCACTTAATTACTGAATCATTCAAATGCAGATACTGTGCAAATAACATCAACTAAACAGAACATGAAGTGGTTTTAGTCCGTCTACCACATATAATGGGGTGGAATATAAAGGAACAATTCACAACTCAGGATGATGGTAAAGTATCATGTTTCATGGTAACGATGGTAAAATTCCCAATGGTTAGCCCAGGTTAGTTTCCAACTTTTCAAATTCTATTTATCATTTAAAGCATGGTCAGTTACTGAGTTTTGGAAAACTCCTCTGCTGAAGGGGTCGATACAGTCCGACATTAATTAAAGGTTAGCTTCGTTACCTTACTTACATGCTGAGCTGTACGTGACAGCTATGCAACTTACATCAAAACTCTGGTACCAGCTCGTGTATGGTACCAGAGCTCTACATAAATACTTTCTGTACATACACCTAAGCCTCTTAGCTTGTTGACAGTACTCATGCCCAGCTTTGGAGAAACTCAGTTTCTACTACTACTACTGTAGACTGGTTAAGGTAGTTCACCTTATTTCTATCATTATTAGTAACTGATTTGAATAATATAATATATATTGACAATATAATCCTCTAATATCCATCTGTGATATGTATGTATGCTTGACCATATCCCCCTAATATATTAAGTGAAGTGAAAGGTTCGCAGAAGGTGCTCTAACACCTGTTACCACCAACACCATAAAGAAAAACTATTTTTAAGAAACAAAGTTTTTCAAATGAAAACAAAGTATTTAAGAAAAGCTTATTTCTGTGACTACTTAACTATCTGCTAAAGGGAAACAAATGGGTCCACAATTCCAGAGCCAAAGACACTGCAAGCTAAATGGTAGAAGTCTGTGCAATACCAAATGTGCAAAGGCAAGGCATGTCCTTGTGGACAACTCTCTTGCCTGAAGGTGCCTGATTTAGAGCATAAAGAGGTACCAACAGACTGTAGTTGGGCTCACCTCTATGCTAAGCTTTGGCTATGGAACCAAACTCCTTGATAGATGTGGATGCTCTGCTACTCGGGAAGTGTCCATGGCGAGATATGCCAGGCGGTAGTGGGATTACTGACAAATCACCGACTGGCTGCTGCACAGTTGGATTTTCTCCCGGTGGATGAAAGGGTCACCATCATGTGGCTGCGTAATGCAGAGAGAAAAACTATTACTATTGTTTGCGCACATGCACTTGTTTTCAGTTGCTAGGCAACAATGGCTAGCAATTCAAGCACTATGAATCCAAAAGATACCAAAACTTTAAAAACTATACGGCTAAATTTGATACTGGGTGCAAGAGCACACTTCAAGGTTGTTTAAAAGGCCTGTTTATTGAACAAAATGTACAAATTTATTTTGAATGTTGACAAAGCATTAATGCGTGTCAGAAATGGAACAAGATTTATGCTGTGATCACCAAATCCATTCTGTAATTTCTGAATCATGAGTCATTCTAGGACACCTAGTTTAAATAGCTAATAAGGATAAGGAGTTCTGTGAAGCAATGAGTCACGGAAAATCAGAACACTCTTGGTGATCAGGGTCATTGCCATCTTGAGGTTGATTTCTTAGCATTTAGCATATTTTCCTGACATAATGTTGTGGCACTGTCGTGTCACTGTAGTGTCTGTAAGGATAATCTCTACAGCATTAGCATTTTATACAAGTGTTGCCCTCAAACTGATCCCAGCCTCTATACTCAATACAACTCGATCGTCACCTTACATAAAGTCACACTCGTCTTTGGAGAGCACTCAGTCATCACAGATATGCGAAGATTCTTGATTGTTGAGATCGTTCAGCTGTTGAAATGCACCACCTCAAATACAATGAGCATGCGCTATTAATTAGATGGGAAGCTCATGTACAAAGTGTTGCTAGGGACGTATTGTACTATCTGTGATTTTAAACCCACCATAAAAAGCTGTGTTGAAATGTAGCTTTAAGTTTATCTACAGTGACTGATCATAATAATACTCAAGCAAGATGCAACTTAAATGTGTGTGTACTCCACTATTAAGTGCGTCTGGTTGGGGTATTGGAGACTGACAGGTCAGCACGGCTGTGTGTCTGCTGTTGAACGGCATCATTGTCCACTTTCCTTCCATAGTAGGTGGTTCAATATGTTCATTATGATACCACCACAAAAAATGTGCAGATGTAATCAGAGTGCTTTTGGGGCAGAGTGCAATTGGTACTGCAACTGAAACTTGTTTATTTGTTGTTTACTGCGTAACCCTTGACAGGATAAGTGGTATAGCTAATGGATAGATGGTTGGATTGTTCATCTGTTTGCTTTGTAAACCTCAGCTATTATTTCTATGGTTTACTAACTGCCTCTGAGTTATGCTTGGCATAGCACAGTCACAAAGGTACATTGTACTGTTATTGAAACAACAATTGCAGAGGAAAATGTTCATTCTTCTGTCTTGGTCCCCCATGTCTTATTTCTCTTCTCTTTATTTGACAACTAAATTTTTCTGAATTAGACAGGCAACACATGGCATTCTGTGAATCAGTTCTTTCTGCCAAGCACTCAAAACATTGACAAATGACTCCTTAATTCAGAGGAAAACAGAGGGTGGGGAAGGTGAGTCAGACAAAAGTAATGGGTAGTCTCAGCTGTGAGGTGCATGCTAACTGACTACCCTTCTGGTAGAAAGAAAAGTGAGTGGAAAATGTGAAAAAAGCAAAACAATCAATTTCAGAAAGCCTGTTGTGAGACAGTCTAAAGGGAGGATAACTGTTAAAACGAATGCCGGAGAAAACTAAGGATATTTAAAAGTTCCTTAATTGTTGTGAGAAATGTTAAATCATTATACACAATAAAGGGAAAAATGAGCATGGTTTGTGTCTCACTGTTTAACTGACAGTTCAAAAACCGTACAGCTGCACAGACGAGTAAAGAAATCCCATATCATGCATCGCACTGTTTAAACTTTGCAATATGTACTGATGCCAAAATCAACAACAGACTCAAATCCTGAAAATGTCATTAGGGAATCAAAATAATCTCTTTTGGCAGTGTGACTCTGCAGCACTGGTTACATCTAAACACTGACTAATGTACTTGTTATTAATCTCCCTCTCTGCCTCTTGCCTTTCCGGATGATGAATGACCAGGCGACACTGCCCAAAGTTAGAGCACTGCTCCAGCATGATTACAGAGCCCGTTATTGGTCTACCCATGCACTTGATTAATGCTCTTGTTCCAGCTCCCCACAAATATGCTGACTCTCATCAAGCACTTTCATCATTGAATAGAGTGCATTTTCTTTAAGCTTGCTGTAACCACGGAGGAAAATCTAGGAGGTGAAGAAAGCAGGCAAACTTGAGTGACAAAATAAAGACTGATATGATCCGTTCGGTGGTTTGAATGTAGAGTTGTAAAACATTTTTGACAGTGACTTGGTTTATGGGGAAGTAGATTTATGTATTTACATTTTTCCTAGTGTCAGTCTCATGCAGTTGCATTGGACTATTGGCTATGGCACATTTTGATGGTTCACTTGATCACAGTGAGTGAGGTCATTAATCACCCATGACTCAGGGTTATTAACAGTTCCTTATTGACAAAAATGCCGGTCCTTAAACACAGTATGCAGAGAATGAATCACTGCATATTGTGCTATTTATGAAGTGCTTGACACATTGGCTTCTGTTCAGCAAAACCCAGTAGAAATGCAAGGGTAACATTAGACATGATTAAATTTTAATAACTATTGAGTCAGAGAGTCGGCCAACTCATTATTTAAATATAAGGGATTGAATATAAGAGATTGATAGATCAAATGCATGTTTGGTAAAAAAGTAAACATACAGAGTTAAAGCTCAACTCATCTTAAGACAAATGGTATAAGTGCAAGGTAAGCCTATTACCTTATTGGCTTACAGGTACAGTATCTATAAATGCAAGCAATGCAATACAGTGATTTTTTTCACCACTACCAAGACAATAGTCTGAATTTCAACACAGTTATTGATTTTTTTTTAAACTAGACTGAACACTGAACAAAGCAAAACGGTAAAACATATATTGTGTTTTTCATTCTGTACATGATTCAGGGTGCATGAGACCCATATAAAGTTTGTGATTTTCTAATTTGAGCAAAATGCTACAACTCATTTTTGTCTTCTTCTCACTTGAAGTGTCAAATTGTGCATTGGCCACTTGCAAAAGTAGACAGTGACAAATACATTGATTTCTGATTATCAAATCATTTCAAATGCAGAATATACACAATGTACTAAATATCTAAATTCTTAAATAATCCTCTTCATACAGGCAATAATGAAGCAAAACTAAAAGCTGACTACTGCACAAGTAGAAGCTTTTTTATTTAATTTGAGTCATTTTATCCCTTTTATGTTTGCTGCGTTTAAATATGCCTAACAGTATAGTATGGGCATTCACCAGATACATAAAACCTTTCTCTGCATTGTTTGGGTTTCCCTGTGGAAACTGAAATTTGCATACATTGGCTAAGCAAAATGACAGTGAATGAATGTCCCTACAACAGGCAATGTTTACAGTGTATCCTAAACAATAATGAATTTCCTCTCAGGAAATAAAAGACTAACTGGAAATACACATGATTGTCTTTGGTGAAGGCTGGCCTTGCATCTGCTTATCTGAGGCAGAACTGCCCTTTCTGGCCTAATGCCTGTACCATATGAAAAGAAAGCCCAATGTAAATTATTTTTTAATATGAATGCTTTGGTCTAATAGGTGGTTCTCACTGAAAGCACACCAAAACATGCCTAACCAAAAGGACATTTTCAATGCTTTGAAAACCGCAGATACATACAATTCCATTTAATTCCACTGGGTAAATTGAACTGAACTAATCAGCATGGCCAGATAAAACTGCAGGAAATATGGATTTGTACTTGATTAAATTGTCCTTTTCTCTTCCTAATGAAAAATAACTGCTAAATAGAAAAATAAATGTCATTTTAAATGCAGCTTATTTAAAATGATTTTGAGGTGGAGCGATGTTGATATCAAGAGACAAAATGTCTACATTTAAAAGCTGAGCTTGGTAAAGTTGACACTTATTTGACCCTCACTTATCTTTTTTATATACATTTCATCAGGTTTTGTCATTCAGCTGAAGGGCAGAGGTATGCATCATTTTAAAAGTCACAGCTATATTGCATTTCACCATTTCCCACATCAACATGTCTATCATGACGGACTACATCAATGCCTGTATAAACTCTTTGGGAAAGTGCATCAGTTAAAAACTTCATACGGTCCCACGGGACCGTGTTCCACAGAAATGATTTGCATAATGAGTTGTCTGCATTATTCATGACAATCTGACAGATCCTTCTATGTTACAGGAACTAATCATTAACCAAGTACAGAACATTAACTTATTACTCCAACTGAAGTGGGCTTTTAATCAGTAACACTACGTGCATTTCCTCCTTCATGTTTTCAAAGATCTTATTCCTGGTGTGATGTTGTTTAAGACAGATCCTTCAGTAGTTCAGGTTACTGTACATTAGCAGATGGCTTTGTTTCTACTACAACAGTTAACATGCAATTTGTCACATTGCAATAAAATATCAAATATCACAACTCAATACTAAATATTCTACATAACCAACTCCCAATGGACACCACATGAGCTACTTTCAGACATGCACTGAAACCTTGAACACATCTAAACATTACCTGGGTGAGCTGCATATAAGCGAGAGTCAGACAGCCCAGAGATTCTCCCGGACTTTATCTTGTGAGCCTCCTACTACAAAGTCCGGATAATGCTGGAGTGTGATCTCCATTGTGTCATGTTGTGCCTCCCACACACTCGACACAGGCGTCTGCACCCCTCAATAAAATCAGTTGGTGCATGACAATATAAGGAAGCCACTGGGAACATCCTTAGATTTTGTCTTTGTACTGTTGGTTTTTTTTTGTAAAATGACCTCAAAGGAGAACTGATTCTTTATAATGAGAAATGTAGAAGGAAAGAAAATATCTTGGTTATATCTTCACATGACTGTTCATGTTAACTAGTTTGAGTTAATGCCACTTGTTTACTTAAATTCACTTAACTCAGGCAGTTTTACTTCTTTTAAACTCGCCTCAGGCAGAAAGTGAACTCCCATTTCTAAGTTGAATAAACTTAAAATGATTTTACAGCCTGCTGAGTAAACAGACGCTTAGTTCATGTTCTCTGCTCAAATGGTCAGTATGCACCTGCAGGTGTGATATAACCCAACAAGGCCTATTAAAATAGTATGCATTGATAGTAGCACCTCTGTGACAGTCAAGGAAAAAATGCTTTAAAGAGGTTAATGAAGAGGCTGTAACCTTTCATCATTTGGGTTCTACCAACATTATGAATCTGATCCAATCAACATGTTGCAGAAAGCTATCTAACTACATTTGGCAATATATTTAATGAAGTATGATAGTAGTGCTTACAATTAGCAAAAATCGATTTATCTGATGCACAATGGAAAAAAGAATTCACTACAGATTTGGTGTTTTTGTGTTAAATGCAGAGAACATCCTAATAAATGTATCCATCATGGAAAGAGACCATTTTCTGAAGTAACATGTTTTATTTAATAGATGCTAGCTGTCCTACTGACAACACATTCCTGCTAGTGTGGGTGTGCTGAGACAACAAACACTGATCAAGAGAACATTGTGAGAAATATGCATTCATTCTCTTAGATACCATGTAAAGCAGCATTGGGTTTGTTCCAGACCTGTGACCTGAAACAAGCTCAGATTAATTAGTCAGCGGAACCTTCATTAAAAAGGTGTTGACCCCTGACCTAAAATATTTTTCTTGTTGACAAAACAGAGTATGGAAGAACCATCTAAATTCATTTACACAAGTTGTCTGTATTGCAGCACATGGAGAAAGGTGTTTGAGCAAGATGACTCTTTTTTTTAGGTTAAGTCTTGAATGTATAGTTTCAAATTGATATAAGTAAGACTGTGATTCCTTGTTGTGCTGAATACTTTTTTCATTTCTTAATGCTTTTGTATGTCTAGGTGGACACACCAGTTGCACAACTGCATGTTTCTAGCATCTATCAGTGACATTTAAACATTTCCTTCAAATCAGAATCATAACATTACTTTTTGCATGATTATACATTCATAGGAATTATGTGGCACGCGCTTATGACTACTTTTAAATTGTCATGTAAACTTTGTGTAGTGATTGTGGAGATTCACTGACTGTATTGAATTCATCTTATTTCCCTGCACATTTTGTGGCAAAAGCAACATTTTTCATGCTGCTATGGCAGAGAATTTGGTTTTTAAATGAAACATCAACATGTCAGTTAGACTGCCTTGATGGGTGATTGTTTTGATCTGCAGATGATGCTCTGATGTGCTTTGTGAAGTTCAGCTGCACTGATCCATGCCAGTGCTTACTGGCATGGATAGATGAAAAAGTTTTATGTTACCAATATGTTATTGCACTGCTGCTTGCCAAATCCATAATTTTGTTGACACTACTTTCCTAGATTTGTTTTATTCAGATCTGTGCAAAGCCTGCATTTTGGTAATGCTGCTTTGCTGTTTGAAGATGTAATGAACTGGTTAAATGCTTAAATTGCCCATATTTTGCTGAATTTAGGGTTTATATTTTATTCTTGGGCTCCATTGATACAAGACGATAAGACTTTCAAGCTAAATTGCATTCAATTCAGTCACACTGGAGGGTTTTCGAGCATGAATGCCCTGTTTAAGAAGCACACTGCTGTATAGTGACTATGTACAGTTATGCTGATACAAAAACACCATAGTTGTCCAACTATGATCTTTTTACAAAGGACACAAAGCAGCTTCATAACGTTGCCTCGTATGACTCAGTCTATCAAACGAAGTTTACAGTCTCATAAACACTGAGCACGGAGGTTTAGGTAAACCGCACAGCAGCGCAACTGTTATGCACAGTTTCAGAAGTGTGTGGTTATGAGGTGGGTCTGACTCACCTGACCTCCCCTGGATCCTCAGTAACCAACACGTCCGTCTTACAGCTGGCGATGGGGTTGATTGACAGTTCCACTGGTGGCACCACGAAGCTCTTGCTGACTGGCAGCCACAACCCTTGGCCCAGACTGTAGAATGATCTGTGTTGGCACAACCACAAGACCTAAATGTCAATCAAACTAGTGTCACATTTCATTATTCCACACAAACATATACTGTGCAGTACATCCAAAAATAAGGATACAGTACACAGTAATTGTTGCAGGAATAAGCACACTGCAAAGTGTGGGCTTGCAGTAAATGGGTGGCAAGGGCCAGGAAGAAGATCATAGATCTTAGATGTCGTAGATTTCTTTATTTTTTTTTTTATATTGAGTGTATTTCATACTGTATAATGGCAATACTAATGTCTCACTGTGAGCTTAGAACATGCTGCTTCATGGACACGGGTTACAGGGAGTCCGTATTTGTTATCTTTGAGACATCTTTTGCAATTTTACATATTTCATGATATTAAAATGACTGTGTAAAAAAGTTTCTGAATCATATAATTTACAAGGAAATAATTCATTTTTACAATGCTTTTCTAGTTATATGAAGTCGTTACAGTCAAATAACTGGGTTCAGCAAGAATAATTGCTGGCTTTAGATGTCAGTCTCGTGAGGCACCTAACTGAAGATTTGCACGCCACTGTTAGAAACAGAATTGGATTCGAAGGAAAACCATAGAAGTTGTGATGAAATAGCCACCATTACTAATTTACCTTTTTCCTTTGGACACAGCACAGTGTGTGTGACGTGTGCTAATGATCATTGTTGAAGATGGTGTAAATATAATACAATTTTTTGCCAGAGATATTTCTCCTGAGTGAAGATTATTATCCTCAGGAGGACTCCCTGCAGGGGGCCTAGACTTGTCGCTTGGGAAAGAAACACCTGGTAGGGGCTCACAGATTGCAACAAGGCTGTGCGTGCACTGTGTTATGTGCTTTTATGTATCTGAGAAGGTGCGTAACAAGACCACACTTGCCTAGAAATCTAGAAACCAAGCTTGAATGGCTTAGCTTTTTAAAATCTTCAAATTGCATTTCATCAAACTCTGCCACTCCATTTCACTCCCACATAAAACATTTCACAAAAAGCACTTTCTCACCTTCGTAATAGCATGTAAATGTATCCACTTTTAAATATTACTGACATCCAACCTGTCAAACATTCCTTTGTACATACAAGATGTGATTAGTGAAACGCCGTGTTTTCGTGACTGCCAAGCCTCAGCATTAAAAACCTTCAACTTGAACAAAACACTGCTGCCAGTTCATTAAGTCGAAACAAAGAATCTCTATGTATTACACTTGTTCTGACCTCCCTTCACTATCTGACTTAAATGAAATTAGTCACACTTTATGGTAATGGTACATGAATCATCATGAATTGATCCATGATATCACGCATGTGATACTATATGAACTATCATAACAAGAATTAACATTATCAAACACATGTTAAAGCATAGAACAATACAATAATTAATGCAACAACTAAGGTCTTTGAATGATCATGACTTCTGAGTTATTAATAATGTTCATGTCTTCTTCACAGTTGCATGAAGACTGAAAACCGAAACACACACACACACACACACACACACCTATTCTGTTCCATCCAAAAGCTGTAATCATCATTAACCTGATAGTTCATGTAGTATTATGTTGCCTGAACTCATACTGTTTCATGTATGAAATCATGTTGGAGGCAGCACTGGTTTTTCAAAAAGAGTCTGACATGTGTTCAAACACAACCAACTAACTACACAAAGCAAACAGTAGAAATTCACTTAACTCTCCATGCGCCGCTACCCCTACCATGATGGTGCATTATAAGAATAACGTGCAAATGTGACGATGTGGTGCAATACCACTTGCCAATCAGAAGGCTATGGCACTTTGCAGAAACATGCATGACATTGTGTTAGAGTCTCTACCAAACATTATCCAAGGGGTGGTATAGAACATCAGCCGAGGTCCTTCTAACAATAACCTACCACCACTACAATTACCCTATTGTGCTCCAGGACAATTTAAAAGTCATGACAAAATAACAAGGGTCTAAGCTAGATAGTCTGCAGTGGGATCCCACACTCAGCAGACATAATGCTTGTAATAATTGTAACTGTGTGGCAAACTGTTTTGTGCTTTTTCACATTTTGCTGAGCTCTCTCATGTGAGGGTCATGCTGTATAACTCAACATATTCTCCTCTTTGTACGTTAATAAACTACTCAAGAGGCTGTCCTGTCAGAAATTTCTGTTTCTTTCCATAACACCCTGAATCTGTGAAGTCCAATTCCTGTTATGTTTAAGCACCTCTTTTCACTGCTACAGGACTAATACTAACACTGTCCATCTGAAGAGCAACGCCGTATTTTCTCCTACACTTCACTACACAGCACTGATGTAAAAAACCTTCCAGTGGAATCACACTCCAGTCTTCCACTTGCTGCATCTTTACTCTCTTTGTCTGCTATGTGTATCAGTGTGTGCATGGCTGAATGTATGTGTGCCACTGTGAGTGTGTGTTTTCCTGTTTCACAGACTCTGCATTGATGAAAGATGTAACATGTTTCTGTGCAGAACAAAGATTGTGGCTTTAACACCAAATTTTTTAGAGTGGACTAATGCTGAACCACTGACTCTGGTCATTGTAAAATGGAGCAAGGTTACTATGATAAAGAACTATTTCTACAAACATAATGGATGAGAAGTGAGCACTGAATCACAGAGTGAAAGCTTACAGTTCACTCACTTTAGTTACACAACTACATAGAACTGAATGAAGATGTGACATCAACTTCTTAAAGGTGTATAGACAAAGTAGTTACTTGTATATTAAATTGTAGTATTAAATTACTGATTCAGTATGTTTACCTGTATTTGTATACTCTCATGGTTTTACTCCTGGTGTTCCTGAACTCTGGGCCCTGAAACCAGCTTTAAATGTGGCTGCCTGCCACTATAATTTCTTTAAGGTGATTATTAAAGTATCTATTATTATTAACACCTGCAAATCCAACAAGGTACGAAACAGTACAACAATACACTTAATGTTTTAGCTTAGTAATATGTTTTGTACCCTCATTTATATTTGAAGCACTCCACAAAGCCTTACCTCATATAAATGATTGAGAGATTTGATTGCAAAAAAAAAACCCCTTCATCTGAATACGTGTGTAATGCGCCATGTCAGCTCGACCTGGCCTAGTTAAAAGGGTAAAAAAAATTCTAGAATAGATACAGCAAAAGCACATATCACAAATTTTAAAATAGCATAAACAATAGGACTGCATTATGAAACGTTTTTAAAAATAGAACAGCTGGGTGATACTGAATGAGTCCTTTGTGCATTGCACTTCCTGAAAAATGTCAGACACAATGACCCCATCAAGAATGAGAAGTGTAACAAAAATGGCAGTAAAAGCATTTGAAAGGAGTCTGTGCAGGACTGCCCCTTGGGCTATTTCTCCACATGAGGGCCCATGGGTAAAACTTCACCCCAGCACGAGGTGCATTTGTGTGTCCATCCAACTGTGTCTATCTGCAAGATGCTCATCTGCATGTTCCGTCACACATGTGCACACACACACACAAACACACACAGAAACACATGCCGAGAATACTGAATTCATTCCCATAGTGAGTCACAGATGGCCAGAGGAAGTCATGCTCTCAGGAGACGTACGAAAAGTGAAGGACTCACCTGAAGATCCTCTCTGGCGCCTGCTCTCCTGTAACCAGGTCGTAGCCCTTCTCCAAGTTAGCGTAAGGCCAAGGACTTGACAGAACAGAGAAAACCTAATCAAAAAGTGCCATTTTATAAAGAGTGTGAGTTGTGCTTGTTTAATCTGAGAAGAAATCCGAACCACTGGATGATTATTTGTGCGTATACCCTTTAAAGATGTTGCAGTTTTGCACTTTATATCTTCCCAACAGTGTTCTATATATAATGTGCTACAGCTAAATGAAACACAATGTACCATTATCAGTTGATTAAAAAGAAAGAGTACCCTCTGTCAACTGCTGCAGATGCTGCTGCTGTACTCTTACAAAACCGTGAATGGAAACTTGATTCGTGGAGTGAATCCAGTGGATGGCAGGTGGAGCTGCATAACAATGTGACCTTTTAAATGAACCAATGATTGGATAAGCCAATTAATTGTCAGAGTGAGAAAGAGAGCTGATCTGACTCTCTACGCTCCCTTGCTGTTTTGTTTCATCACGCAGTATAACTTCACTCCTACCTTCTCCTCCTTCAATCTGCCCCACTGATTTCCTCTTCAAAGTCTACTTCCTCTTCAAAGTCTACTTCCTCAAGTTAAAAGGCCGTACGGGTACATTTGCATGCTTTAGTCCATTAACTACAAATTGCTTATATTTTACATTACTGTGACCATTTTCCAAAGCATACAGTAAGATTTTCCTGCCTGGGTTTCCATTCATTTTAATACTCTCAAGATCAACTTGCAGAGAGTTGAAACTCGCTCCAGATAGCTAATCCATCACAGCCAACAATTCACCTTTATTCCATGTAAAGTTAATATCATGCTCTAATGCAGCTGGGAGTAGAGACCGTGAAACCAGTCGCAAGGTCATTTAGGTACAAGTGAGGTTTTAGATGTGAGTGGAAAGAGCAGACAGTACTTACCCTTCATTGCGACCCCAGTCACTGCGAACACAGAGGTGTTTATGGGCAGGGTCAGGGGAAAATCCCTCATGACAGCTGCACTCTCCTGTGACAGACAGAACAAGAAGGGGCACAGTGGCAGATATTCGTCTTCAGGAGGTGAATACATTACCATATAAGTGACCCTGCCTGCACTGTCATTAGATACGTATCAAATGGAGAAGCAGTTGTCTTGCTATTTAATTTTCCAGTGAACAAATCCAGAGCACATTTACAATGAGACTGGTCCTATTAGCTATAGGCTGTTTTCCAAAAACAGTCCCTAAACTAGGAACCTTTTAGATAAACCTTCAAAAAGATGTTGCATGTTTCTACTACAAATCCCAGGATATTAATGTACATTAGCTTCTTCTTGTATGGACCGGTTAAATACAAAAGAGCACTGTACTACTACTGTATATGCATTGGTTTTTTCAACAGAGGTCTTAAGAAATAGAAGTCAGCAGCTGAAATGAGAAAACAGTGACGATGGTTTCTGTTTTGCTCCCTGTAAGTCTTTATCATGCCCTGTAAGATATTTTTGTCCCTGATAGTTTTGTGTCTCTGAACAAGATCACCGCTCACTTCTACTCAGTTGGTTGGACAGCTCTCTCTGCAGAATGAGCAAGAGACATTCACCCAGGAGCACAGCAGCTTTGTTTGGGTACAGGAGGCTGCCAATCACACAACTGGGGGTCAGTTTGTTCCTTCCCTAGCTACTGGTGCTGAGGCCTCACTGGTTAGCAATACCATTTAAAACCACACACTTTCACCTGTATTGTGCTTGTCAAACAACCGTGTCAACGCCTAAATTAAGTAAAAAAGTGAGTGTTTGCACATTATAGTTTGTGAAATTTCATATGATATAGAGCTTGAGTGGTTATTTAATGTTACAACCCATAACCTACAGAAGTAATTATCTTAATTGTGAATTATCACTGTAAAAATACAATTAAAACAATCATGCCAGTGCATCTCCTTTTTTCTGGGACAAATTATAGTAGCTTCATCAGTATTGGCCATTTATCATACACATAATAAAAAATTATTAGTAATTAAAAACATTAAACTGTCACCCTCACTGCTACTGTCTCTGGTTTACGCTTAATTTCAATTCCTGTACTTCTACACTAGTGCTACTCAGATTCCATTAAGTAATGGTTTGTTTCATGAAGATCAATCCTACCAGCTTCATGATGACAGAAATGCTAAGTTAAGTTAAATTAAAATTACAATTAAGATATATTGCATGTTGTGAAATTGTGAGTCACTAATAGCTTTACCAAACTTGCTGCATAAAATATATGCTACTGGCCGTTCTCTGTTGGCCTATATCGAGGCATAACACCGGAAAAAAACTGTAATGGCCACCTCGAAAACACCATTCACATTTTATCACCTGGTGTTTAATAATTTATAAACTGACTTTATAGGCTTAAGAGTCACTCGTGAAGTGATGCACCACTAAGATTCAGTCACAGGGAAGCAACAGAATGTTTTTATTTGCTTGTGGCTATTTCATGTGGCCTCACTAGAGGAGCAGGAGCTGCTGAAACGGCTCCAGTTTAAAATGTGGACGCACATTTATTCATTTTGGATAAAGAGGACTGAAGAGGACAGAATAACTGTTGCATCCATATTATATATGTATCCTCACCATCTGATTTTTTACTTCTTAGCATCCAGAACAGGATATCTCATAAGAATCTGTGACAAATAAAATGTAAAAGTAACAATAGAACAACACATACAGTGCACACTACATGTGAGGCACCTATCATCAAGGTCGACATCATTAGGCGCATCATCACTTCTTACAAATAATAATTTCAAAGATCTTATTAAGCAGTGGTTAAGGCTAAGGGAGAGATCATCAGACGATCATCATCAGTACACACAATAAACCGTGTATTTACACACACACATATATATGTGTATATACAATACTGCTGTCTGTCATGTATCCTGTCTGTAGTGAACACAGGCACAAAGAAACACACACCTAAAGCCACATACACCACTGCTATCTAGAGTATATGCATGTTTAACCTAGTTAAATTTAATTCTTTCTGAATGCTCAATAGTAGTCCTCTTGCACATCTGCAGTCAGGTCACAAGTTACCTGTCACATGCTGAAGAAGCAGGGACAAAATCTGAATAACTTCTTTCTTTCTTTCTTTCTTCTTTTTTCCTCTGGTGTTGTTTTGTACTTTTCCTTTTTCGATCTGCCAGAGGCAGAAACTTGAATTTTTATTATTAGTCTGTTAGACGTTAAACAATTGTGCCCCAACTGGAAATTTTCTTTTTACATCTGCAAGGAGAAAGTGTATTTAGTAAACTCTGATTTGGTGCTAAAATGCCTAGCTACACATCTGATTAATTGGAGAGGAGAAATGGCAGCAGGCTGTATCCAGAAGCTGCAGTGACAGGATTGTGCCTGCTGCTGACAGAAGTTATTCTCAGCTTGTGCTTGGTTAGAGAAGAAACAACTACTGGGACAGAACAAACACTGTTTTATTAGGTGGGTGGGGGCTGTTTTATCATAAAGACCAAACAGAAAGCTTAATCAATACCTAAATTACTTGTGTTTCTTTGCAGAATGAACTTCTAGCAAAGGAATCAGATAGTATGAATCCACACATTCTGTGATGTTATATACGCACATTACTACTAATAATTACTGTGTGTCAACATTAAGCTAATATCAAGTGTCTGTTACACTTGGTGGGATTTTTATTATTATAATATACATAATTCTATATATGGACTTACTGTTTAATACATAAAAGTACACAAAGTAACTGTAACTGTGAGCAAAGTCACTTTAACAACTGTGTTTAGCAAACATAGTTTAAAATTTCCTATCATTCATAATCTAGGCTTCCGCAGCCAATCTGAGTAAAAAGCATGATGGTATTGGCATTACATCAATACGTTGTTTCAAAGTCCAGTTCTGTACTGAAACAAAATTGTTCTCATTTAAAATGTTAAATAAAAAAATATTGACGTAGAAGTTTTTGTTTTAGCGTTATTTTGAAAACCATCAGAAGGAAAACCCCCGTTACTTCATGAAATGTTGCACTGGCATGAAAAAGACCAGCATACGTTTTCTTCTCTTTTTGAAAATGTTCATTCTAAAGCTCATTATTTAAAAAATCTTTGCAAGGTACAACTGTTCTCTTATTCACACTGACAGATACCCTTTATCATTGAATCTGATTTTAGAGGAGTGGATCTTTGTGTTCTTTAGAGTTGGACACTCCTCATTTAGAAATGAGCAGTGATGCATTTAAAAATACAGAGGTTGAATTAGCTTGAATCTGCGGAAAGCTTCTACTTAAAAAACATAAAGTAGTCTGCTTGCACAGTCAGGAGAGATTCAGTACATGCATTACCATAGAATATGTGTGTGTATAGGCCCGGAGGCTGCAGAGGAACACGTTTACTACGTCATTTACACCTTGTTTCAAATGAGGTGCACCAGCCTGGAAGAAGATTTTGCCTGTAATCTGAGACAGACCTTGCAAGTAATCAGCAAAGTGTAGCTCTTTCCTTTATGCAAATGCATTTAAGGGAGGATCAAGCAATTAACAGGGAGAAATATGTCTGATTACACATTCCGCTGGATTAACTAACGTTTACTTGCAAGAATCAGTTCTGTGTGACAGTTTCTGCGTGTATAAAAACTTTAGCATATTAAAACAAACATAATTGAGGAGAGGTCCTTAAACTGACTTGTTTTTTAGGTATAAAAACATTAGGAGGGTGGGGAGCTGTGATTTTGTGGTCACTAAATCTGAACTTCAGTGAGTTGTTAACGTGCTACAGGAACTGCACTTCTTTTTACATTTCCAGTGTGCACTGGCTGCTGTTACCTTCTAACGATATAGCATCCATTTCAGTGCCAACCATCTGTCATAATATGAGTTGGGAACAGTTTCTGATGTGGCGGCTCATTGATGCATTCATTTTTCAGACCATATTTTCTGTAATGTGTACTTCTATATCACTATCCTTTGAAAAAATATCTCTTGTCCATTTAGAGGGTCTAATGGCATTAATTTTGCATGCTTGTTATGGTTTCAAGAGTAAAACGTTACCAATAGAAATGAAACTTCATATGGTTTAGCATCTCTTTACTTCATTGCAGAGAAATTGTAATTTGGTATCACAGCATTTTGAACAAATCTCCCCACTTCGCTGGGCCTTGTGAGCTCTCCTAGTGCCTCCTTAATAAATCAGATGTTTATTTTTGGCAGATTGCGAGTGCAAATTGAATGTTCTCATGTATGTCTGGGCCTGAGTGCACGGATTGAGCGGGTTAGTTTTGTGATGCCAAAAGTTATGGTTGACTGATTAGAACATGTTGTCGGCCTAATTTAGAGTTAATCTCCTGTGATTGGAAATGGCGATTTGATGACAACAATTATCTAACTGTGCTCTCCCACTCCTGTTATATCCCATCCAGATTTCTACACAGACACACAACCTGATACCGCATATGGGAATAGTATCATCCTGGATAAACACCAATATTAGATTTCCAATAAAATGTGCCACTGTTATGTCATTATTGTGTCCTCCATCTCCTTCTCCTTTGTGCTCTTTTTTTTTTTACCATCTCTTTGTTCTAAATTAAGAGGCAAACATATAAAACATTTCAAATGGCAATTACTTGAGTCCACGGAGCCAGGGAGACATAATTTCAAATGAAGAAAACGAAAGCAGCTAAGGAGGTTCTCAGGTCCTTATGAGGTTAGTTATGATGATAGATGGAAAGGTGCTAGCGGCAATTTATTCTTCCTTCCCCCTTCATAGTCACATAAAGGTGGTATTAAACATAAGAGGAATTTATTACATTTATAAGTGCCCTACTTTTATAGTCATTTAGAGGCTCGTTTTGTAACATTGTTATGACAAAACATTATCCAGTTGTTTGTGTAATATCAGTTTTTCCAAAGATAGTCCAGTTATAGCTCCTGTGCAGCTACCTGGCAATAGGAACAGGTAACTCCTGCCATTCATCTATTCAATTTCAATTTAATTTTATTTGTATAGCGCCAAAACACAACAGAAGTCATCTCAAGAAATCTACTAGTAGGTAACAGTCAAGGTGAAAGCAGAGAAGCTGATTACTCAGTCACAAATACAAATAATTTGGTGAAATACTTGTGACTATACAGCACAAAGAAACAACAAAATGTTATGTGAAAATGTCCTTGTGGATTCAGTGTCAAATAATGTTTACGCAATCAGATATGCTTCAATGACGGAAACATTATGTGTAAATCCTACAATGAGATTTTAGAAGTCCCAGTGGTTATATCAAAGAGGACACTGTGCCCATCAGCAATGATGGACAGCAATGCATAACATTTGACACCACCATTAAACACAAGAACATCGAAGAACTAGAGTGAAGTGAGTCCGACTGTTGCATCGTCTTACGTTGCTTTCACTGAAGCTAAAAAGTGTCACAAAGAAAATCTCTATACCAGCAGGTGGCAGCAGTCTGTATTCATCCTTCACAAAGGAAAAGCAGGGGGTGATCATCAGACTCTACGTTTCGGACTATACAACTACAACACAACTCATTGTGCAGGCTCTGGTCATGTATGTGGTACTGACGGGGATACCAGCTGCACTATCTAACCCCTCCAGATGTTCCAAAATGCAGCAGCACGTCTCATTTTTGATCAGCCAAAAAAAAAAGACACACGTTACACCACTCTTCATATGTCTGCACTGGCTTCCTGCCGCATCAGGTTCACAAACTAAATGTAAATGTAAGAAGATCTAAGACTGCAGCTATACAATCAGTAAACAAAGAAATACTCGACAGCACTTGCTTACTGTTTCCTCACCACTCTTACTCACCAGAGACATTTTATATCTACTTCTAATAGAGGATTCGTCTGATAAGTTGGAAATGGCACTGGGGTCCATTTCTCTTCTCGAGCATTCATTCGCTAAGCTGTACAGCCAATTAGAGTGGTCTCACCAATGGGTTTGCCACCGATGCAACATGCTGAATCAGCAGAAGTGTCGCCAACTGAGGTTTTTACTAGTGCTAGTGGTGCAGACACACTGCAAAAAAACTAGCCCCAACATCCACTCACTGATGGTCCAGGGGCTGACCAGTGTGTCCCGGCCCACTCTCTCACTCATGAATTTCGTTTTAACCCTGCAACAAACTGAACAGGGTGTAGCAGACCATCTGTATTTCCTGGCATGTACTTTCAATTTTATTTGTATAGCTTGTATACTTTCCTTTTATACAGCAGACCAACTTTGTTCATAACCCACTGTAAAGATTGTCACAATGACCTCGGCCAGCTTTTATTAGAATAAGGTTAAAATCATAACCATGGGACATCAGAGTGATGAAAGTGCAGCAGCTGCCCTACACCCAGGTGAATATAGGTATGATGTACTTGTGCTGCAGACTTAAAGATTGCCATATTACACCTTCCTGTCACCTGCAACATTTTGTCCTTTGAGTTCTATCAGTTCTCTATTATAGTCCAAGGGTTTTTGTTTAAGCACCCCTAATTTAATGCCAAAAGTTCTAGTTACAGCTGTGTTTTGGTTTTGAAACAAACACCCATCCTAGAAACAGCATACACTTCCACAAGTATATCTGTGTTTTAACCATTTACATAAGGTAGACTTGACATTTCACAGGGTTTTGTAGCAAGTCAACAAAATATGCAGTTGTCAAACTGATATTTCGCCTGCCAGTAGCATTTAAAAACCGCCAGTCTAAATGTATGTACGTCGTTGACAGCTTTTTTTTACGTTTTCTATGTTTAAACAAGACCTGCCCAGACGGGTGTTTTGCTGTCACTTGTCAGAGAGTAAAAACACCCACTTTGACATTACTTATTGCTGTGGTCAGAATCGCAGCATCCAGTTCACAGCGAGCAGTGCAGCTGCACTTTTCTTCCCTATGCGATTTACCCTTTAACATTTCACAACCAGTACTTCAGGTACGCTGTCTTCAGAAACAACTGTGTAGTGTATTATTGTTGAAAGCTATTGTCTGGGTGTTAAAATCTATACTAGAGGACAGTAATGGAAACGGAAAGCTCTTTTGAAGAACACCTTTAATTTTGCTGCTGGATGGATGTGGTTGCCCTGAGGAGATACAACGTACTTGAGGGCAATTACTGATCAAATAATCTTGCTGCTGAAAATGACAGATGAAAAGAGAAATAAATGGAGAGAGACAAGGAGACAGGGGGAGGCAGAAGTATTAATAGAGTCAGAATGCTCAATGTAGTTGGGTCTGAATGACTAAATGACTCAGAAATTGAATTGCAACTATTACTGATCTCACCAAGCATAAACAGACAGGGACAGATGCAAGCATACACACATCTGCACAGAATCAAAATCCATAAACACAAACATACCAACGCCACCATAGCCATCTACATGTGGACTGCCTGACGTCAGTGTCAAGAGCTCTTACACATTATGCATCAACATGCCCTTGACCACCATGACACAAATTTCACATACATTACATATGTAATCCATTGTAATGAGCTTAGACTTTACCTAGATGGGTAATGCACAAGGGGGTTCCACCACTGAAGGGAAGATAAACATCATCATGCTGCACTGTCAGCTTTTGTTGGTATAGTTTTAATATGGGCACAAATAGATACAGAACTGGATGAGCTGATTGTGTACATACTGCAATGATAGCTGGTATTTATTTACCTGGACGAGGCAATAGGCACCGAGGGCTCCTGCTTACACACTAGCAACGTTGTCGATCTTGGCTCACTACGCGTTGACTCCAGCTGTTACATTTACTCAACAACTGAGTCAATAAGGAAAACACACTAAGAGCTCCCAGTTCAGGTTTGGTAAAACTAACTCAAGCATTTGTCGGCAAGCAGAAAACATCAATGGTTAATGCACTTTTCCCATTTTTCACCCCTTTTTCAAAAATGAACCAAAATTCTACCTTGACTTGGTGTTTTGTGACTCCCATTCCTAATCCTATTGTTCAGTTGGTTTTAGAGCCTTCTGCACCCTTCTACACTCATTTGCTCATTTAATTTCTATAAAAGGAGGTGTGGTCGGAAGGAAGCTAGAGCTGATTTAGTGGTTGTTGCAGGATGTGGCTACAGGGTAGAATCCATTAATAAAAAAGAAGATTACAAAGAAATCATTACTGTGATTGTTCCTACTGTATAATGTCAGTTGAATGCCAAAAAGTAAGTCCAAACTTTCAAACTTTAATTAAAAATAAATCGGAATGCATGTTTTTATGATGGTATAGGAATAAGAAATAATCCCCTTTTTAAATCTGTAAAACATATTCCTTTCATTTTACTTGATCATATACCTTAGAAGTGTATAAAGCAATTCCACCATGCTCCTTGAATAACATTTTACAAATCAGAAACACTTCAATACATTTATCAAGGTAACCCTGTAGAACAGAAAAAGAGCTGTCCTTCCTTCGTCCTCATTCTGGGTATTGAAGTTTTTGTATCAAAACATAAAAGAGGATCAAATGCCTGGATTTTTTTTTCTAATCCCAACATATTTTATTACCATATCTTCAAATTCGTCTTTATTATTATTATATTTCTAACTTTTCTCAATGTCATGATTTCACAATTATGTTATATTTCTAGGCTGGTGTATCACGTGTTCATCATACATAAACATGTAGCAGCTGTTGTGTTAATCAGTCAAAAAACATTGTTATTGGTAGACTGCACCTGTAAGACCATAAGACAAGAAAAAAGTGTTCAATTTCAATTATGCACCTGTTTGTCTGTGCAGGTACTGCCGATGCACTAACCTGTGTCCTGGTTACAAATCTGCTCACAGGGCTCAGTGGTCCTCTGGCCACAGTAGTCTTGGACCCATTGTGTGGATGAATTGGTCTGATAGTAGAGTGTAAGCTTGGCTGGGTTTAGCCAATTAGAAACATCCAGGAAGCTGCCCATGCTCACCACAAAACTACTTCCTGAAAAAAAGGAAAGAACAGGGTGAAATGATTTTGTTTGTAAAGAAAAGAAAAGAACCATCCACACAATTAATACTTACTATTTGGTATTTGTAAGAGCTCTTTTCCTAGTTCTATTGCAAAATCAATTGGAAGGTAGCTAATTCTTTTGTTTCCACTGTAATTTCAATTCCCATCTTGACCGGCCTGAATTTAAATGAGAAAATTAAGACCTATAATGTGTGTATTGATGGGATTTCCTGGGTAATTGCAATAGAGGCGCTAAAAGGGTTTCACGAGTCAATCAGTAAATGCTCATTGACGCTGACTTACCTTTCTTTCTTATTGCTCCCAGACCAATCGTTAAACTCTGATCACTGAACAAGATTATCCCTAATTGATGCCAATGACTTTTGTTTCCAAAGGGACCAGTGGGAGATTGTTCCGCAGCTCTCAGGTGAAAACAGAGATTCTTATATGGCTATATTGTGTTTACACAATTAGCAGAAGCTTCAGGATTTAGTAAATATTTTTGAATTTAATATATATTTCAAAAACCAGGCCAGGACAAACAGCTATCAATTGGGAGATTAAAAAGGAATTCACATTTTTGTTCTGTTTTATGACATAAAACTTGGCGATAGTGGTCTCCAGGATGGTTTTCCGAATAGAAGATTAATACAGACGGAAAGGCTTGGAGAGAAGCCAGCAATCAAATGTGAGTCACAGGACAAGTTAGACAGCCAATGCTCTGCAATAAAATGCACAACTCCAAGGAGAAATATCCCACAAAGAGTACTTTGCTCTAACAGTGTGCAACAGATAAAGCAGCATCCCAAGCCTCCCTATTTTCTTTACTCTTTCATTTTTAACATTTTAGTGCCAAATTCATAATAGAACAGACATTTGCCTTCATCATTTGCCTTCTCCTACACACTTAAAGTTGCCAGCTGCTTCTTTTCACTTCTTGGGAAAGCATTGCACTGAGACTATCTGACCCACAGCGAGCTTACAAAAATACACCTACATTATATGTTAAAAGCTAATTGTTTGACTAACAGACCAATAACACAAAGGCTGTGTGTCTATAAGCAATGCTGTGTCAAGTAAATACTGCAGTTCTTATAGTTACCATTTTCCTATACCTATAGTACAATATGGAAGTAAAACCACATTCAGATGTGAATGGTCTATAATGTTATAATGTTATACATTCATCATTGACATGTGTAAAATAAGCAAACAAGCATATTCTTTACCAGAGCTGTTGTTGCTTTTGGAGGAAAAGAATTCGAGACCCACCAAAATGACAAAATGCTGAAATACACACAGAACTCTCCACAAAGGATCACTAAAAGCATCTCCTGGGTCAGACTGACCAAAGGTGAGCGTAACAAGGCCATTTCCTGCAGTGCTGCAGTTTAGTGAACAGAAGTGCCAGTAACCCTCATTTGCTGAGAAAGTGGAGAAATCTAATGGCTTCAGCTCACACAGTGAGGAGGCAATTGTTAGATTATGGGTTGATTTCTGTAAGTCCTGTAAAGAAACCCCTCCTGAGCAATAAGAACATTGCTGATTACTGGCAGTTTTGCATTGCACATTGTGAACTGACTGTAAAAGCCTGGGGAAAATTAACTTTGTTAGATTAATCCTCCTAACTGAATATAGGTGGAATAGAAAGCACTGAAGATTAGTGGCATGGTTACAGCCACCGCCACTGACTTGCTGACACCTTATTTAAAGTGTCATATTTCATTTATATCCTTCTGGCTTATTTAAAAATGTTCTGCTGTTTGCCTCTGTGCTCTAATGTACTTTTTTATATTATGCACTGCACGATTATTTGGGTTCATGATTAACCACACAACTAACTTACTGTATGTTCATGTATTATGTATTTGTCCATTTGCCAATTGTTTGTACCACCTTTAAACTGTCGTCTTAAGTTATTTGTGACTGTAATTTCTAACTGCTCTAACTCTATTCCGTTCTCCTACCTACACGTTAGCCTCTGTGATTTTTTTGGTTTGTTTTTGTTTTTCTGTTCAGCCATCTGCTGCCATGTCTCACCTGTCTACTAGTCACCTCTGCTGAGTTTACTTCTCATACTCAGGCCTGACCTTGTCTCTTGAGCTGGCTCCCATCACTTCTTACTTCTCTCATACACAGAGAGTAATTTACAGAGGGCAGCTCACACAAGATCATATGTGACACCTTGTACCTATAGCAACTTTCTCCATTTGGTTTTCTGCTTGTTCCTGTCCTAATTCAACTTATACTTAGACATGACTTGCCATTTTGGATTAGTTGCGATTGTTTATCTGTTGGATTTGTTTGTTTGTTTGCTTTGACTGCCTGCCTACTGCCAACTGTATGCCTGCCAGACTGCTGAGTTAAGCCATGTTTTATCACATCTGCTCTGTCTCAGGTGTCCGCTATTGTAAGTCCCATTCCAGTGCACGCATGGTACAGACGTTGCAGAACAACAGCATTAAAAGCCTGATTATAAGTCCTTCAGGATGAACCGTGCATAAGAACAGACTATTTTCCTATTTTAAGTGTCTTACCTATTTGTAGATGAAATATAATGTTTATTACAAGGGTGGCACTAAATGAAAAATTATCTGGATATTATAGAATTCTTTGGAATATTATGACCAAATCCAAAGATTATATTAAAATCTTCTGTTCAGCATCAGGTCAAAAGGAAGACTGAGGAGCAATTTAGTGCTTGAGATTTGCAGTGGTAGAACAAAGGTCAGGAGATCACCAAAATCAATCATTCTGCAGGAAGTACATGTGCCCATGTTAACTTTCACAGAACACTGACTAGAAAATCTATATATTCAATATATATATATATTTATATAATATTCAAACAGACACAACTACAGTGTTATGTTGATTTGAATGATAGAAATGTTCTCTTTATGTACGGCAAAAATAATGTATGCAAAATAATCTGTAATTTAATTGATTTGGCTTTGAACTGTAGGGGGAGACTAATGTCAGTGGGTAATCATGAAATTTGTTAAAGTTTTCTGTCTTTTTTTTAGATTATAGAATCTGCTGTAGAGGTTTCGTGTACTGCTCCATTTCTATTGTAGGTGTGTGGGTGGACTAGAAATGAGGCCCTGGCGGCAAGAGCACCTGATCGACTGATAAGTGAATGCACTGTTTTCAGAGATATGGCAATCATTAGTTAAATTGGCTCAGCTCTTCACTCCCTTTTACTACTTGTACAGTTTCCATTTTGGCCTTTTCCTCCTCCCAGTGCAATTTATTGTGGTGTCTTGCCAATACATGGACCCAATTTACAATTATCCTGTTGCCAATAAGGAACTGAAAGCAGGCTCAGTGGGACGACTCTAGTTGCCTGGACATTCGAGCCAATGTACTTGATTATCCTTGAATTTACATTTATTTTGGAAATGTTTTGTTTACTGTCCCAATTTAATTAATTTTTTTCATTTTAAAACATTTGTTTTTTTTAAATATGGAAAACTGTTTTTTTTTATTTTTTATAAATTTCCTTAAAAAAGTTAAATCCAAGGTTCTGTTATGTTAAATCATTTTCCTGGATATCATTTTTATTTAGAAACATATTGCTTGTTTGGCTTGTTTGCAGCAAGCTTGTTACATGAACTTTTTTTTATAAATAAACCACAGAGTAGTCACAATATATAGAATATTTGCATTATGTCGACTGACAAAGTGGGAGCCACACAATAGGTTAGTATCCCTGTAATGTGCAGTTTGCAGTCTCTTGTTAGAAAGTCTGCACAACAAAAGGTCCCTGTGCAAAAACAGGAAAAATAATCATGTTTTGAGCACACTGCTTTTCATCAGTCTGATGGCTCAAAATGTCACTCAGTCATTTGTGGTGATAATAAATCTTTTTTTTTCCCCATTGAGAGCTTTCAGTGTGTGGGTTTTATCGTCCTGATTTTTGCTCATTTTTTGGTTCCAGCATGATTTACTTTTTTGTTGGATGGATGTGCGTCTTTTGTACTTTATCAGTTGTGCAGAGGGAACACTGACACTGAAAGGCATTGAAAATGAAAACCACAAATCATGGCTGAAGGGGTGGGAATTTTACTGCCAGCCATTTATAAATAGAAACAGGGGATACATGCAGAGCTGTCCCAGGTCCATTAGCTGCTCCTTCTAACAACAAAAACTACACAAATTACCTAATATTTTTTCACCACTCAACAACAGCAAGATGCTACTCGACAATCATCCCTGCAGTATGCTGCTTGAAAGACAACTGTAACCAATTATGGCTAGAAACAAACGTGTACCATAATGGATAATGGCTATTATAGTAACTGTAACTGTAAGTAAGTGCTCCACAAATCAAACTCTTTGTTCAGCTAAACAAAGCTCAGCATTGCCCATGGCTGAGGTAGGTACTGTATATTTATGTCACCAAAGTGATTTCATCGTCTTCCGCAGAGTTTCATTCTGACTAAAGTTACTCTAAGCTTGGTAGGTGAGTAGCTAAATATGCAAATATTACCACTTGTTGCATATTTCTTTAGTTGAACATCCTATCAATATCTAATCAATGCGTAGCACTTACCGTCTGCAACAAAATGCTCAGGCACATGGAGAGTAACCTTGACAGTGAGGGGACAGGAATCTTGCGTAGCATAGACAATGGCAATGACACATGTGCTGATGGTAATCAACGTCAGGGTGACCTTATTTAGAGGACTCTGTGAGTAACCTAGAGGTAGAAAAAGTGAGAAAAAGGTAAAGGTGAACAGTTTACCAGAGGCTCATTTTTTTTGACCAGCCTAAGCAGATGACAAACAGAATATTGTTGACAGAAGTCTAAGTCTCCTACTTTTACAGGCAGAGATAATACAGACAGAAATATACACACTTTAAGACAATGCATCATTGATTGTCCAGTCTATAAGCCCCCTTAAATACTTGGAAATACAGTTAATTGGACTTCTGATTTATGACTCTAACTCAGGTTCAAGTTTGACCGAGGAATTCAAAATATGACTGAATACCAGCGCTTCTTCAGGACAGCCTAGAATCATTTGCCGGCGTGATGTATGATCTTATTGCCACTGACAGGGTTATAGATTGGTTGTTTTGGTTGCCCTTTGCCTCTGTCAGGGCTCCCATTTCCAAGCCAGAATATAGAGAATAAAATTAGCTGCTTAACCTCTGTCTGGTGATATTTATCATGCGGGGGGGTGGTTGGCATGTGGAATGGAGGTATACTGGGACGTGAGAGGGAGAAGGTAATGATAGTGCTGGTCTAAAAACACTGTTATAACTAGAATTTACCTGTTGTAAAAATGACATGCAGTACCTCTGCACTTTAATTAACTTAACTTTAATTAAAATCCAGGAAAATATCACACTATTTCTCTGAATATGCAAGTCAATAGTGGTGCAACAGTGAGCCTGTTCTGGTTTCTCTGTAATAAACAGTGACATTCAGATGGCAACAAATTCATGTGCTGGTTTATGGATGTATTGAATAAACGTCCATTTGCTCATTGGAGGTTATGTTACTAGATGAGAAAAGCAGAGCAACACAGAATTTTACATTTTCCAACTACAGAGTGGTTTCCCAACCAAAATGTGATTTTACCAATCACACATGCAATTTGCAAATGACCAAATGAGCTGAACTGAGGCAAAACCCCACGCTTGGTTGTATGGTGAAATACAGCCAGGGAGACCAAGTTAGGATATTCAATCCACCCATACTGAATCACATGTTTACCACAGTCACTGGTATTGTGAAGGGAAAAGAACAAAAGCTGTCTACAGCAAATGTGGCAGAGCAGCTAATCCCTATAGGGTGTGGGTGGTGTCATTGGGCTTGTGAAAGGGGTCCCTCAATTACTATAAAAGCCCACTGAGTAGACAAAAGCATGTACACTCACGGTGGCAAACACTTACTTTATGGCCACAAACCAAACACCTAGTCTGCATGCTCATGCTCCAAACTCAAAAACAAACAAACAGCAGACACATGGACGGATATGTAACTTAAACGCAGGCGGTGGGTTTTATATCTTTACTGCTGATGCACCCACTGCGCTTTATCTAATAAAATCTAAACAGAGAAATGCAGTTTAGACTGAAACCTTCTCCTCCTCCTTCTATGACCAATTTCCAAATCTTTATTTGTGAACAATCACCAGTTTTCTGTAATCAAGTCTGATTAGTTGCATAATGATTCACATGTTAAATGTCTTCAGTCCTGGAAATGTAATTCAGAAATGACTTGATCAAAACCTATGAAATCAATTAGAGAGGCACAGTGAGAGAACCAATTATTTAAACTATGAGATGAACTTTCACTCCTTTCATCTTTGTACAAAGGCTCAATATCTAACACTGCCTCGCGCCCCATTGCTGGGATTGGCTCCAGCGCCCTCACGACCCTTCACTGCACAAGCAGTTCAGAAAATGGATGGAAGATAGATGGCGAATGGATGGAAGATAGACGGCTCAATGTCCATATTTAAAAGTCCATCTATCAATTTCCTTTGTCCAGTTTTGGGTCTCTAGGGCTGAGAAATACACATTTAAAATAATGGATTTTTTTCTAAGTATATTTGGAGGAAATAAAGAACATTTCTCATCAAATCTTGTTTTTTTGCTACCTCTGCTCAACATAGAGGTTAAAAAAAGAGTGAGGTAATTAGGTCTTTGTCATTACACAAAAGAGCAAAGAAATGCTCCCATCACAGACACAAAGCAAATAATTGAATTGAATTTGTGAGGCATAACTCTAAGCTGGGCCATGGCTCCAAAGTTCGTGAGTACTGGAGATTTTCTTCTTCTCAATGTAGTGCCTTGTAAGATTTAAGGGTCCCTGAAAATGAAATTGTAAATGCTGCCTGAGAGGCATAATTCAGGACAACAAATTGTTGAATCCTATAGTCTAAAAGCACACTTGTGATAAAAAAAAACCCAATACAATTATTATTAGACATACGTTTTTGACTGTCTTTCACCCAGTACTATGTGAGTGGTGGAAAATAATGGTTATGGCAAACATTTCAGCAATCACTATATGGACACCTAAGTGTACACAAGTCATTTGCTCACATACACAAATGTGCAGTGCACAGTCTTTACTTTCACATATCATATTGTGGGGAGGGAAGTGAAAATCATGCTTCCCATCAAAGTTATTCGACTCAGCTTTGCTCATCACCAAGCCTCCATTTACATCAGCTCATATATCTGCTTTGAGTGTCATTGAGCTGTTCCATGGAACAGCACTTTAAACCCCACTGGGAATGTACATGACTCCCTCCTACTTTCAGCCATGCTGACAATACCAAAACTGCCTAGCCTCATTTCACTCAGTTATAGGGTGTATTGCCATTATTCCTCCTCATATTCAACTCATGTAAAGTTTGAATTTGTTTGTTTTTCAAAATCATTTATCGGATTATACTCTCTTTTTACATTATTGCCTTATTAGCAAAATGCAATGGCTACGAAGGATACTTCTTAAGTGAATTTAATGTTATATGTAACATATTGATAACACCATACAAAAAAGTACCCCTGCACTCCTTCTTACCTTTGCTGCGCCTTCGTCCTCTGTGCTGCTCTGTGTAAAACTTCAATTGACTGTCATCTTCAGGCTCTGACCCTGACTCCCCTTGAGGACCAAACACACCTCCAGTGGCTAGTAATGAGATGATAAGAGGAAAAGAAATAGAGAGAGAGAGTCCATCAATCAATCACTATGTTATTTTAGAATTCAAATGCTGAAGAAACATGGTATTTTTCATGAAATCAGTAAGTCCTGGTCATTGTGATTATGTCCCTTCCACTGAAATTACAATTGATGCACACGTCAAGCAATGTGTCCCCTTTTATTTGATCTGTTAGCCACTGTTGATAAATGTTGTCCTTTGTTGCTGAGTCCCGGGAGCTTAATTTGTTAATCATATTGGGTCACATCCCCAGAGTGTGTGTCTGCATATTTGTGTTTAAGTCAGGGTAAGAGCAAGGAAGAGGTTGTGAGAGTTAAGAGGCTTTGTTTGCCACCACAACATCAAAACACATCCCTGCTAAATGCACAGAGGCTGCCAAAAAAGTGATAATTGTCAAGGATTTCAAGTGTTAAGCCACTGGAGGATACATAACTATATTTAAAGTAACTAAATATGTGTGTGTATTGCTCAGATTTACATTATAATTCTGACATAAATGATGTAGTTTATATGAAATGTGTCACATGACATCCATCTACTTTCATCATAGTTGTACATATGCCTTGTTTGCATAATCCACAGGATTACAGTGATTACATTTCCTAATCTCCCAAAGTGGAAATTGAGGACAGAAAGAAAATCAATGATTGTCTTGAATAAGAGAAAATGCTTCACCTGTTGAAGCAGAAATAAGAAATGTAATGTATTAGTCACCAACAGGAGTACAGAGTATCTCTGGAGAACAAACTGCTCTATAGGACCTTATTTGTGAAGGTATAGTAGGTGTAGTGCAGTTTTTTTTAACATAAATATAAAATACGTAGGAAGAAACAGACTGCAAAGCTGTTTTTGCGCCGTCTGTGCAGCAGGAGGTCAGATCTCACTCAGCTCAGGTAGCCATAAAACAAGCTGGTAGCATTTTCAAACCTGCTCGCAATGGTGCACCTAGACAATAATTAATTTACCTGTAATGTACGAGGGAAGGTGACAAATGAAGTTTGAGTGCATTTTGTCAGTTATTTATAAATATACCTATGAATAAGAAAACATTTTGGTGAGTACAGAATTGTATCAACATTTCTGGGAATGTTTTAGTTTTCAATCTCCAAAACTATAACTTTCCTTATTAAAAGTAATTTATTGCCAGTGATAGAGCAACATATTTTCTCTTCCTTGTTCATTGGACACTGTCATATTTTCTAGGCAAATGCTCAGCAGTGCTTGGTGAAATTACCTCCTTTACTCACTTCATAAATATTTTCTTATAAGTCATACGAATTTGCCTGCACCACAAATATTTTAGACATGATTAAAAGTTCTATTAAGTCTGGGTAAAAAAAAAAAGTGTGTAGAGAAAGCTCATTCCTTCAGTCTGGTGAACTTAAACAGGTCGAGAGTTGAGTTAGATATGGAGTGTGAGAGTCTGGCAGCGTTTGGAGAGTGAGGCCAAGGCAATGTGGTGTAAAATTGGTTCTGAATTTATGCATCATGCTATAACATGCCCAGAGAGGTGGTGGATGGAAACAAAGTCAGAGTGAGGAAGGGAGACAGAAACAGAAAGTCTTGCAAATACATTTAAAAAGGAGCACGGAGACACACACATAGATAATCCAGAAATTGTTAACTACATCCGCACCGTTGGATGTAGTTATGAAGAAGAGGTTTCATTTATTCAATTACACAGAAACACACGCTTGCATGTTCTCTGCAGATAAAAATGATGTATGCCTTGCGAAGCCAAAGTAGCTTTTATAGAGCAGTTTACATCCTAACATAAAAGGACGAAAAACGCTTTCTCGATTCCACAAAAAGGAACATTAAACGAAATCATTAACTACCTGTCAATTATTGTGAGTGTATTTCTGTTTACTTCTTTTCTTTTTCTAAATACTATTCTGGTGTCCTTTATTGCATTAAGTATTTTCTCCAGCTCAGTCATTACCTCATATTAAATGTATTGCTCAAAAAAGACATGTTTCCTGGAAATTGTTTTTTTTTTTTTTTTCCTCAAGGACTTGAGTTACGAAGTATAGAGGTGCTTTCAACCTGATCTCAAAACTCCAGCTGTGTAAATCTCAACTTTACCAACTCAGGTGCAGCTCCACACCTGTGCAGTAAAACAGAGCTGCTGCACGGCTACTTAACCAGAGCACAGGTCCAGTCACGTTGATGGTCTCTGGCAGTCAAAGACTGAGAAGATTTACTGCACAAATTGACAAAGAAGGAAAAAGAATCATGTTCCTTGTTGTAAAAATTGTAAATTATTTATGTAAATGGCTAGTCACAAATATGGACACGACAAATTGTGGCTCCAACAATTGAAAAATTGTTATGATTGAGTTCAGGCACTCAGAGCATTGAGTTAAAGTCGAGGTAACGTTGTGACTTTGCTTAATAATCAAAACAGTCACTACACTCACAATGTCTGAATTAAAAATGTAAACAAACACAAACATAATCTGTCTCTAATCCTCTGTTTTTTCTTTGCCTAAACCCAACCTCCCAAAGGACTTCAGGCTCAAACTCAGGTCTGTGTTTGTCGGTCCCGCACATTGTTTGCCCTCCATCCACCCGACACACCTCCTTGTAAGCTGCCTTCCATCAATATATGTAACGCTTCATTCATTCAAAGAATATGTGGCATCGCAGCGTGATCATGACACTGTATGATTTCATACGCTCCGATTGCGATTGAAGTGTCGTTACATAGAAAAATGATATCAGCTCGTTGAGGGGATCTTCTCCACTGAACCCTACTCATAACCACACTTTGACCCACTCATTCATCACCTTTCACGTTTCATATTCCAACACAAATCCATCTGGGATTTGTTTATTTGGATCCAGCTCTGCAACATAAAAAGAACACTTCAGCAAGGTACACACAAACTTCCTAACCCTGCATAAACGCCGGTGTTGTCATAACTGCTAACTTTAATCTGCAATTTACAATTGAGCTGTTGTGCAAACAATAATTAAGATTAATTAGAGACTTGCTTCCATAAAATCATAATTAATTACAATTTTAATTCCAATCAACCTCTCTTTGCCAGAAAGAGGGACTGGCCCCCTCTCATTATGCACACAACACTATGAGTTGCTTGAAACTGTTGTAATTGTAAGAACAGTAATTTTAATATTTTTAATATTTCAACATGCTTGGAAGATTCTTAGTTTCACATTCTCAAAACTTTGAGACGGATAATATGACGCTTTAAATCAAAAGCGCAAATGTCTCATATTGTGAAACTAATTAAATTAATGAGACTGGTCTCATAGAACCAGGTGTTGGATAAAATACACTGTAAGTTAAGGTAATGTTTGAAATGCCACGATTAAACAGAGGCGGGGGACAACGATTATATGATATAGAGCCTCTTCAGAACTTAGCCATGAAAGGGAGGTAATTAAAAACAAATGGAAAGACAAAGAAGGATCGACAAAAGGAAAAAGACTGGGTATATAAAGAATCTGCCACCAAAATGTAAATGAATTATCAAAAGAGCATTTGCCACAGTGCATTAGCAGCTCAACGAACATCAAAATCAATTTCAACTTTAATAACTACATAGTCACAAATCTCTGAACCCTCCTTTGTTTAGTATTATAAAATACTCAGATATGCTTTCTTTTGTTGCCTCATTATCCTTCTGTGAAAGAGTTTTTTTTTTTTTTTCCTTTTTGTTCAGCGTAGCATTCTTGCACGTCTTGTGATGTGTTCACCTTTTGTCTGCTGTCACTGAGATCTAAAAGGAAAGCTGGTCAGTTACATTTCCTTTTACTCTTAACAGCCTCCTTTTAACAGGCCTTTTTGCAAATTTGCACATTTCTGCAGGTTGCAGAGACGCCCAGAAACTGTGCGAAGGATGGAAAATCCAGAGGAATGTAAAGTCAACAGCACTTACATCTTTCTGTCATTTGCATGATCCTTCCTCAAATACATATGCATGAAGGATAGAGTAACATCTCACTGATCACACAAAAGGCGCGTTGACAGGCACTGTGTGTGTGTGTGTGTGTGTGTTCCAGATGACAAGTGAATTGTGCTCCCAGGCTAAGGCACAGGTTTGATAAATAACACACACAAGAATACATGTGAAACAAGGTGCAACAGTCTTTGGAAATCTAGCCTTGGGTCTTTTCTATTTCATGGTTTTCCTTGCTCCATTCCTTTCTCTTTCAGTCCATTTTCTTCTGTCTTGATCTTTCTTTTCTCTCCCTCAGCAGTAATACCAGTCCTCCATAAACACATCAACAGCCAGAACACTATCTTTTAAACTCCAGCATTACTGTGTTACAAATTTCAATTACTGGAGCATACCAAGCTCGCTTTTACAGTCTCTTTTACAGACCTGAAGTCCATTAGATCATTTCGTCATAACATCATCTGTCAATATACTCCCTGTGAATACATCTCAATTAATTTTGTTGAGCACTTTGGATGCAGTCTTGCAATGAAAATTAAGAAATACAATATAAGAAACGATCCTCATCATCATCATCATCATAAAGACGTAGTTCAAGTTTTTAACCTATTGGATTGGATTACTTGGCTGTCGACATTATTTCTCAAAGATATTTATTCTTTAGCATTCATTTAATTTCACTTGATTATTTATCAGTTGACTAAAGGTGAAATTATTGCAGAGAGAAAATGGAAAGTAAAGCAGATGAATAAAATGAGACAAGACCAGAGAAAAAAGCAACAGCATATACAAAAGCTTTGCAGGCAAACTGAGAATGAGATGTCACAATTATACGCCAAAGCAAGACTGATGTGATTTGGTGCTAAAGTGGGTTAAAACCAAAGTAAGACTGACACCGTGACTAGTTACTGCTGACGGTTTCACAGAGGAAGAACAGACTCATACACGAGTTCAAGTGAGCAGCAGATCTACAGCAGAGGGAGAGGGAAGTGCACTGTATTTTTTCTATTTTACCATTTTCTGTAATGATTAACAATTGATTACCATGGAGGTGGAAAGGGGGGTGGGGAGTGGTGCGATGAGTTCAAATTGAATAGTAAAATCTAATTATCTTCTGCATATGGAGGGCACCTCACACTCTGGTAGAAACTGTGATATACTGTACTTACATCAGCACAAAAAAAAAAAAAAAAAAAAGCTCGCCCTAGCAAATCTAATGGTCCTTTTCTACTCTTAAAAATTATGGTGTAATATTGAGGGTGCAGAAAGACTGCACTCCACCAGAATTTCATCCTCTTCTTTGAGTAGAAATTTGAAGAGGGTACCACAATTTCCACTGAATCTACTATACGGAGTGTATTGGTGCTGCTAAAAGTGGCATCCCAGACCAACACAGGGATGTTTCTTTCATTTGGTGAAACTGCCATAACCGAGACAACCATTTGGGAAAGATTGTTTATCGCTACCCTCACATATGTACAACCACCCTTGAGACCACCTCTCGAAATTTTGCCCCGGATTGCAGAGGACTACCAGATCTAAGATACTCTTTACTGGCCAAGTCAATCACCTGATCGCAATCCAATAGAGCATGCCTTTCACTTACTGAAGACAAGATTGAAAGCAGAAGGCCCCACAGAGAAGCAACAGCTGAAGGCAGCTGCAGTAAAGGCTTGGGGAAGCATTTTGAAGACAAATCACAGGAGCAGACTTTGGTCATGTTCGTGGGTTCCAGACTTCAGGTAGCTATTGACCTTAAAGGATTTTCATCCAACTAGCAATCCTGTGTGTAAGTAATTATTTTTGCGCATTCCCACCAAAAATTGGGGTGTGTTTATGAAAATGTAATTTTTGAATGGTTAATGCCACACTTTTGGAAAACCTCTGTGAAATGGGTGTCGACAAAAGATCAATACATACTTTTGAAAAATTGCTGTTACCGGAAACAATTGTGATATTAGCTTTATTATTCATTATGTATAAGTAAATTATGTCATTTGTAATGTGCTGCTGTGAATAATACGTTAGATAAACGTAATTTTTACTGTGACAATCCTACTTGCCAAAAAGCACTTATCCTTTATATAATTTAGATGGTTAAATCAATATTTTCCAGAACAACGACCATATAATTATACAAGCATGAAAAAATTAAGGTGTTTTTAGCTGAATCTGTTAGTATATATATATATATATATATATGTTGACAACTAGCTAATGCATTAGCTCTAGTGTTGATACATACAATAAGTGTCTGCACTCTAATTAACTGCATGCATATGTTCGCATATGACTACGACTCTCACAGGTTCAATGACCTCTGTGACCTTTGTAACTCAAACCTTTCAAAGCAAAATTAATTGCCTCGACTTATGGTTACTAGACATCCAGAGAAATGTCATCCTGCATGTACAGTATATACTATACAATGTACAGTTCGTCAAGTATGTGCGCCGCCTGCATGTGGGTGCGACAGTGCTTTTGTGAATAAATGAAGCTGACAGCAACAGAAGCAGAGTTGCCCCATGGCTCAGCAACTAATAATCAGTAAATTAAGGCACAGCACATTCAGTAGTCAGACTTTCTGACACTACCGAGCTCAAGATTTTAAACCATACATAATACAAACCAACATCTGCATCCATACAACAGTGGATGAGGAGGATGAGAATTTGCAAAGACAGCATCTGAGAAGCTGCATAAGCAAATTTGTTCAAGTTGTTTGTGCTCAACTGAGTCAAATTACTCAAAAAAAGTTGAAAGTTGAAAAAAAGTGAAAGCTTAAGAAAGAAACTGCCACAACGTCTGTCACTTTTTTTAGAGTAACTGTACTCGTACATTTTAGATCTTGATTAGTATAAGGGTAAGCTGTATAAACTGCCACACAATTGTAGAGCTGAATTATATGAGAAGCACATGCAAAGGCTGGAACCTACAATTTACTCTGTGCTTTCTGTTTGTCTATTGTACTTACTGTGTCTATTGTCTTTCACATTGGTACACAGGTGGTCACAGGGGTTTATAGCTCTGCTTGTTTCTGCCTCTCCATAATATCACTGCCATGTTTCAAGCCTTCACTGCTCTCTTTGCTTATCCAAAATAATCAATCAATAGTATTTTCCTCTGTCATTGTGCAGTGAATTTTTCAGAAGAATTGTAAAGAATTCTGCACACACACACACAAACACACAATCCTATACACATACACATAAACAACCTAGACATGCTGAAAAGTTATAACGGAGGGCATCACAATATAACCCCCACCGACACATTTCATAACCTAAATTTATGAGTTGCTACCTGTTATGTGGGAGAGACAAGACTTGAGAAAGTGGGAGGCTTAACCAGGCAACACTTGGCTCTGGTACTCTAGTGTGTTCGGTATTTGTGCACTCATCTCTATATTGTTTTTTTTACTGCATCTCTCTGTATTGAGAGCATACCCACCAATTTAGAGCAAATGAGCAAAAGGTGAAGTGTAATGTGACTTTAGATATGTGATGTTTGCTGAAAAGGAGTGTTAAGGGTAATTTTAGATGCAGTGGCTCTTGGCACCCTACTGCATGTTGTTTTCTTACATGTTACCAACCAGCTTGTACAGTGGTGAAGCCACCGAGGATGGTGCACAGTAGCAGCTGTCACCCCAAAAAGGTACAGTCTTACCATGCTGTAGCACCAGTCTGATTTGGAAGATTAGAAAATGATGGCAAAGTCACCACTTTTAGTCTTTTTTAATTCATCACGTGTAATTATGTCTTCTTCATATTTAGTTTACTAATAGTTTAAAATGTTTGCCCTTGTATCTATTCAAGTCCAACAAGGGGGCAGCCACTATACAGCCATCCAGTGCCCCATGGAGCAATGAAGAAGAAGTCTGGTGCTTTCAGTCACTGAGCTGACTCTGTAGCAAAGCAATGTTGAGAAGGAGAAAACTGGACAGGAGGTCATTCGTTTTATTTAACTCCACAAGGTGAGGATTGATTTTACAGTGTGTGACTATATGCATTTAACTCCAAAATATCTGCTCTGCAGGCTCCTCAGTAATTCTGCTTCATATTTTAAACAGATAGTGGATCTCTCTTTAGGATAGTCTACTACTACCTACCTCAGAGGGAGTTAAAAGGTCACAGTAATGTAGCTCCAGTAATGGATAATTCATGCTGTGGCCTGATAAAATAAAATCTTAAAAGCAATCCTAATATTAAAAGGTGACCACTGCTGGAAGGGTGCTGGTGGATATACTGGCAATATGTGGATGAAATCCCTTTAGTGACATTGTAAAGTGATATATTGACAAAAGTAATTCTCACAAATATATTCTAATAGCCCTCCATAAGAGGAAGGAATGTGTAAAAGTGGTGGTTAGGGAGATCAGTAGCTGCAGTAAAATACAAGCCAGGATACAAATAACCCACACAAACACAATTATTTTATATATAACGTGTAAAACGTTGGCAGAAATGTATGTCACTCATTCTTAAAAGCAGTAGGTCAAACCCCCAGTTTACACGTTTGTGTTGTTATCAGTTAAAGTGTGTGATGTCTATATAAACCTGTAGTATACATTTTACTTGATTTAACATTTTGGAAATTGCTTTTTTTCTGTAAATAATAAAATGCCAATACAGAATTAATGCATCTGTAGGAAACATCAAAGAAAGGCTCCACAGTGCGAGAGTCAAAGCATCAAAGAGGGTGGTTAGGACTATATAACAGCATCAATAGATTATACTGAAAGGCAGATTTTAAAGAATCATTCTCAAACTGCTGTACAGATGAATCTTTATTTGGTTTTGAAAAAGAACATGAATCACTATGTATCTGTCGCCACTAATGAAATGATTATAGACTCATTTCACTTGCTCCTCCTGAACCTTCCTCCTAGCCAGACAAGAGAGGCATGGCTGGCTGAGACATGGGCTAACCCCAAAACGACATGGTTATTTACTCTATGCCATGTGTCAACACCAGATGCATTCTCAATCTTTGCCACGTTTCTCTGAATAAACTAATAAATATCGATCCTCATCATTAACTGAGCAAAATTGCTGCTCTCTCCACTGAGCATCTGTCTGATAGTTAAAGTACAACAGGTTGCTTCTCCACACAGACATCATGTTTCTGTTTTTGGGGAAACTCAAGGGCATGTTCTCACTCACAAATACTGTAGAGGAACTTAACAGGTATGGGTTTGCAGTAGATGAATGGTTATATAAAGTAAATATGGTCTGATAGTTTCAATACCTAAGTACTTAATCAGCACTTATATGTGATAAGAAACAGGTGATAATAATCTGCTTGGAAAAAACTGAAATATTTGGATGGAAACATACAATTCTGGGTAGAAAATCTAGGTGTTTATGCTCGAAAAGCATGTCAGTGAGGCTTATTCATAAGAGACTGGCTAAATCATTCCCCATAATGTGGAGAGAATTTTAATAGGAGAAAATAAACTTGGTCAGATGGATCAGCAGATAACAATATGATTTCTCTCTGTCTGTTTTTGTCTGTCTCTACAGGTCTCTCACACTTATAGCGCATACAGAAACAGAGTCGCACACTGCTCTGACTTGGCAGTAGATCAACTACATGGCCTGTTGTAGAGAAGCCCTAGGGCTGCAGACCCACAGCTGTAATCACTGTGTTTTGTCTGCAGTGGAGATTGAGTACTGCTGAAAGTGGAGCTGAGCAGAGAATGAATTCAAGCACCATGGAACGCAAACACACACACACACACACACACACACACACACACACACACACCCTTGCTTTTCAAGCTCGCACAGCCGCACACAGAGACGTAGGCACACACATACGCGCGCACATGCACACAAGACAGCACAGAACTACTTTCATGTGCTACTTCAAAGCATCAATTAAACACGAGAAAAGCTAGATAATAACCATAAGGTTATCCTCACCATAATGAGCCAAAGTATTCGTTGTGACACATCAAACCACTACCACAGCTTCTAGCCATCACATGGAAATGTATTAATACCACAGCAGGGAATAGCATGCACAGAGGTGCATGCAAATGAGGGCGTACGTTTTTTAAGGACACATCTTAATATTTGACAAAACCGCAATGTGTTGTGACTTCAAAGTGTTTCTGAAATGGTGGCTACAGCAGAACAACAATAGTTACATATTGTAACTCTAGTTTTACAGGCCTCGTGCCCCAGGGCTGTACACAAGCTTTTCACAGACTATTAAGAAGTGCATGTTTTTATCCATGTTTGAAGGTAGAGCGGGTTATGCCAAAGATGTTGTGCTATATTACAAACACAGTAATAAACTGTTAAATTGGTTTTCCTTCTGTTCGACACTTAACACACATGTTTTCTTTTCCATTTTCAAACCTGACACACTCCTGAATAAACTGGGTTTGTTTTTCTTTTGCATGTGGTGGTGGCAGCTTGAAGTGAACAGGGATATTTCTTTTTTTATTAACTCTAGGGTTAACGGTGTCTTAATAGAACGACACAAGCAAGTAACCTCTAAATATACCCAGCAATATTCGATGTGTACATTAAGCATGGGTGGAAAGTTGTCTTTCTACTTCAGGCCAAAAGTGGCCAGTGCTCAGCACCCAGCAGATTGTGTGGGAGAGAGCGATGCTACAACTACATTTCTTACATGTGCTGGTCTCTTCTTGATGCTGATCATAGGCCCGTGAACAGAGGAGAGTCCATCTCTCATGCTACCATTCCCAGGACCCACTGCATAATGTCACATAGAAACTAATGGGAGCAATAAGGTCAGAGTGACAGTCATATTAACCCTCTATTGCATGGTGCTCACTTTAACCAGCAAATCTATTTTCCTAAATGTACAATCACATGCTGTATATTTAATGTCACTGTCTGACCTAGTTCTTGATTGAATTAACCAATACATTGCTCGCCCTGGGTCACACCACCTTCAGGCATCCATTTTTAAATCATTTCGTCTCTCTACACTCCCTATAATGTTTCCCCAAAAACTGGTAAGTAAATGTCATTTTTGAACATTTATGACCATATTGATCATTTAAGTTGGGATTAAAACACTAATAAATGAAGCAAAGAAATAATGAAAAGCACAGGAGGAACTGCTACTCTGAACCAAAGTTCAACCAAATGCCTTTAGCAGCTTGCAGCATATAAGATCATTTGAACCAGTGTTCACACAGCTGGAAAATGGCATATCCAGTGGGCTGCAGTAATACAAAAGAAAGGCTTTCTCTCCCCAGACTCGACACAACATGGGAAAACTGCTGACACATACACTTTGATGGTAGGATGCAACTACTTTTCTCAGGCAGAAAATCATTGATTGGGTAGTCCACAGGGCTAACTCTTGGTTCTTCAAACCAACTCTTCTGAAAATTGAACAACTTTGAACTGCGAAATGTCTAAGATTGCTTTTAATGTCAATTAAAACAATGCTGTGCTGTATGTCAATCTGGCATTTCAATCATGAAGGTGGCAATTATGACCTGAAAGGCTGTTTCAAAACTAGAAGACAGTAAACTAGTTGATGCTGCCTCTGTAATAACCATCTGTTCCTGGATAACATGATCAAAAATCTAGGTAGCTCTGCAACAACACAAACAAATGGATGACTTACATGCATGAAGTTGTATTAAGACACTGAGGCATAGTATCGTGGCTCTGATTGGTAGCAGACTGCATACTAAGAGAAGAGATTTATGCATTTACATCTTGGTGGCAACCATCTCCATAGATGGTTAAAACGTTTTTATGCTCATGTATCTATTCTATCATTTCAAGGCACAGGAAGTGGAAGTGTAACTGACAGTTGGTCAGGGATATACTACTATTAAAAGTGGAAAGCAAAGGTTAATGACACTAAGTGCGAAATCTGTGCCATTTGCTGGAAGTCCACGTATAGAGTCTGACTGTGCTGCAGGAAACTAGGGCAATGCATGCTGACAGGGAATTAAGGATTTTTTCCGTGAAGCTAGATTTCAATATGCAGGCTTGTGGACACCTTGAGAAAAGTAGACGAACAGCTGCAGGGCGTAGCTGAGCAGACACAATTCTACCATAGTTTTTAAGCTGAGTAGATTTGCAGACATGCTGTCTTCATAATGTAAATGCTAATCAAGTTATTTGAGGAACTTTTATTTGTAAACTATAGGCAGTTTTACTTGAGAACCAAAGCCCAAATTTAATAATATAAAGAAATTTATTTTAGTAATTTGGTATTTGTAAATGTAATTAAATTGACATGATCTTTGTAGGGAAATCCTAGGACTTGCCACTTACTAGTATATGTTTTAAAAGCAGATTGGAAGATGGCTAAAATCGCTCTGTCTTTATTCTGACCTCTGCCTGTATTCCATGTCGTGTATGACAGTGACATTAATTCCAGTAGCTCTGCTTAAGCACCTCCTGTCACTTCTTGTAAACTTCACAGATGATGTCTTCCATTCCATCTGTCTCTGCTGCTTGGTTAGACTTACATAGACATAGTCCCCTGTCATACACAGTGTTACAGAGCAATACTGTCCATAACATGGACCACAGCTCATTTAGTAAAAGCATATTTGACACTGCTAAAGTTATTCACTGGTAAGGAGAAAAAAGAAAAACTTGCAGCCACTTGTCAAGTCTAATCTACCGCTTAACCGCACCTGTAAATATGCAAATAAATTCATAGACTTAGGAAAAATTAAGAACGGTGGCTACTGTAGAGCATAAAAAGGTAAATCAACTAATATGGGAAAGAAAACTATCAGCTTAACCACAATCTTTTTTCTTCCTTCTTCCTTGCTCTGCCCGGTGCACTTCTTAAGGAATTTGGCAATACATTAATTTTACTTACACAGCACTAACCTTCTGGGTCTGACCAATTAATTTCCTCCTTTAACCTTACTCCAACTAATAGAGTTTCCTGCTCAGTTTAAGTGTTCGTCCCATTACCGTGTTTGTAGTATTGGCTACACTTTTTCACAGAGGACACATTTTCACGCCTAATTATAGGCATTATCAAAGGAGACCGGTTTACTTTTGACCTCAGAGAGGACATCTCTCAGCAGTGTCCTTCACGGCATTTTGAGGAGCTTGACCTGCATGGATTAAATTTTTTAGGCATCATTTGCTCGGAAGGTTGAAACAAAACTTTTCTTTTTCAGATTTCACAGTTAAATAAGATAAGCACAATCCAAGGCGAAGTGTTTTTGAACTAAAAATATAAACTCTACCAATGACAGTCTACATGAATGGAATTAATAATCCCCACAAATGTATATATGCAACATTATTTAGTGTTTCATTGTTGATGTATATGCTTCTACAGTACAGTAGATGACTGTGATAAAGAGGACATTACATTTTTCTGGAAAGGTAAACACATGGTTAACTTTTTTACACAATAATTTGACATAGAGTACATTTTTGTGCCATGTCTTATTAACACTGTGTGGTGAGGTTTCTGGTAATGAGCAAAATTTATTAGAGGTTAATGTCACAACTGTGTAACACCTCAAAATTGCAGAGAACTGTTTTTCACATGCTTTCATTGAACCATGCTCATAACACATTTTTACTCAAACAACAAGTCAACATATTAAGTTGACAGTGGTTATAATAAAATATTTAATCACTAATTTTTTTCCAGTCAATTCAATACAACTTTATTTATCCCTGTGAGGGCAATTTAATAAAGCTGCTTTTACTCCTTCGCAAAATCACACCAAAACGCGTTAAAAATACTCTATTAATAAACCATTTAATTAAAAAACACTATCCTTTATAAATGTGCAAAGGCAAATATTAATCTTCTAATCTCTAATCAAAAGTTCACTGTATCTTTTTCTGAATTTTAGATTTTATGAAAAGTTGTTTTTATGCACCTGAGGATAAATACATTTCAGATTCGATCTCTATGCAAGATATGAGCCTGAGAGATTGTGTTCCTTGTGTCTCTTAAATTCCACACTTTATTAATCTCCTTAGGGAAATAGCTGCTTGGACAGATGCAGTAAATGGCAGCAATACTATGCAAGTTCAGTGTCTTCCTGCCTCTACATGTGGCCGTGAGCAACTGAGACAACTGACTGGGCCACGCCTACTCTATACTATTCTTCATGGGAGTAAAGGATAAACGTATTGCTAGAGGTCAGTTTTGTGATATAAAACAAACAACAAACAAATCTGCATATTAATAAGTGTCCTATATATCAAACCAAATATGAAACAGAGGGTCACAAACTCAAGTGAATTAATGGTGACAGTGACAGAAGACAGTGAAAAACTGTCTTCAAATTAGCAGCACGTCTGTGTCGCTACAATATGTGTCAGCCCTTTGATAGACTGGCAACCTGTCCACGGTGTAATCTACATTTCGCCCAATGACAGCTGGGATTAGCTCCAGCACCCGCGCAACCCCTAACAGTTAGGATAATGGATATATGGATGTCTTCAAATAGTAATTCTCCAGCAAGCTCAGGGTCAGAGTTTATTTTTCCTTTATTTGCATGTCTTTGTTTCCCCACTTACTCAGACTGTTCACAGGTCAAACAAAAGCAAAACATTAAATTACCCATGTATGTGAAGTTGTCCTTCCTCTTATGATAACAAATGCATCAACATCAACGGAAACCATTTGCTACCCATAAAGTTAATCGTCTAACAAACTGCAAAATATTGTCTGGACAATATTTAGAGGATGTGTAATTTCATATTCCAGCTTGGTGTTTCACAAAAAGCAAGTCACAAAGTCACTGTGACGAGCTAATAGGCTTAACAAATACCAGTTAATGGCTGCTACTGTGCGTTAGTGGGTGGAACAAAAATGCTAAATTCAGAAAAAAAATCTAAATTTACACATCAAATAAGACTAAGTGGAAAAAAGTTCAATAATCAAATAACCTTGCCCAAAACAACACAATTAGGCAAACACTGCCATGAACAATAAACTGAAAGAGAGCACACAAACAATTTGAACATATTTTGTACAAGGTCAGTAATATTCTTTCAACAAAAGTTTTTGAATGACTTTTGTCTTACCTCTGTTGTGGCTTTGGACCCTCCGGCGGCCTGTTGATGAGCTGTGCATGACATGCTGGTAGTGAGACATGTCTGTTGGTGTGTTAGGAACACGGAAACTGTCCTGGAACCTCTGCATCAAATCCTCTACTGACTCCGTGTTTGGGTCAATGGCTAAGAGAAAGAGATGCAAAGTGAAAGTGGCATGTCATAAGGTTTTAAAGTTAAAATCCTTTTCAAAACCAGCAAAGACATTTGATATTTAGTAACACATATATAGAGTCTTTTTACAGAATGCATCATGAGCCTCCATTCTGTCCAGTTAAACACCCTAAAAAGAGAGCACCATGTTATTTCTTCTATTCTTTTTTTTTCTGGGCTTTAAACTATTCCATCAATTCAATATTGCCTCATCTCTACAGGAATCCTGCCAACGCTTCCCCTGATGGCTCAGTCTCACTCTTCCTGATGAATGACTCTAAAACAACTGGCGGTGGAGAAATAAGGGGAAACAGAGAGAGAGGATTGCTTTCCTTTCTTAGCAATTAGAGATATACGAATTTCCTACAGCATGACCTCTCTGGACCTCATTCATGCCAACAAAGACATTAATTATGAGTAGGCATTGCTTTGCTTATCATTTCAGACAGGAAAAAACAAAAAGCCGTGCAATGTGGATAACTATGTAAATGGTATTCAATTATATGCAGCATATCTCTACAGCCTCTCTTAATAGATACTGCTGTGTTTCGCACATCTTGTGAAGTAGTATAGCATATAGATAGTGACATCTTCAACATATCTGCAAGAAATGATTTTTTTGCTGCAGTTTTATATCAGAAAGTACTGTATTGGATGTCTGTGGCCCAACAAACAATCACACAGAAAACAGCTCTGTCCCCAAACTTACAGCAGTACAGTCATTTCCAAAAGGCCATTCATCACCCCAGCCACTATAGTATCCCCACCTATCATCAACATCTTTTCATGTGTCAGTCTGGCTTGGAGATGCAGTCTTTCTATGAATAATGGTGATGTGTTGCTCCCAATGGATGCTCATCATGCATGCCAATGAGCATGGGCGAGCAGAAGAAGAGGGAGGTGAAGACGATGGGGATCAAAGTGAAGAAGTATTGTTTTTGATATTACAACATGAATGGAAAGTTAACATTAACCAGAGTTGTCACAGTTTCTTTCAAAACAAACCTTAGTCATATTTTAACAAAATACATGAATGTAAAACTTATCAAATAATGAATAACAAAGTGCTTTGCAATGCAGAGATAAATAAAAAGAAAATTCAATGATACATATTTCTTAAGTCAGATTCTTGTGAATGAATTCTGATTATTTTAATATTAAAGTTGGAATATTTTGTGAATAATATCAGAATATTCAGAGAATTAAGCTGAAATATTCTGAGAATTAAGTCAACATTGTCAGTGTCACACTGGCACATGTGATCTACGGGAGGAGACAAACTAGGAGGCTGATCTTCAGTGTGTGAGGTTAGTTTGCAAATGAGGTTTTGGCAACATCTTTCAACACCATTTTTTTAATTACCATCATTATTGTTTTCTGTGACACAACACTCCCCTTTTGAATAGCACACAGTGCAGGTATCAGTGTGAGCCTTTGTCTTACAAATGCAGCTTTTTGCACAGCGCGTAAAGTGTCAGAGTACTAAAAAAAATGATGTTGATGTGCCAGAAGAGCAAGGAATTCTTTGTTAGTAAAACCTATTCTAAAGTATTAGCTTTGATCATGTTGAGCCTTTATTTAACAGATGTGAAGTGGCAAAGAGGAAGCATGGTGAAGAGAAAGGGTGAGACGTGCAGCAAAGGTCCCCAGCTGGACTCAAACCCAGGACACTGTGGTTACATGGAATGCCTTGTAACCACTGGACTACCAGGGTGCTCATCTTGAACTTTTCTTTTAGTAAATCCTCCACCTCTATTTGTAGGTCAACGCTGTGCTCGCTCATATTTCCATTGCAACAGTTTGTTGGAAAATTAGATCATTGTGTTATCACTGCATACATTGATCTTCAAACCTTCAAACAGCCGAACCCCACGGCCTACTAAGAAAGTTAAGCATTACAATAAAAAAAAAAAAAGAAAACAGGGGATGGGACAGTAACTAAATTTACAGCAGGTCAGCAATGGTGACATTTAAGCAAAAGTAAAAAAAATAAAAATAAAAAATCAGTGTAAAATCCAGATCCAGCATTCAGACAGTACACTGTAAACTATCTGCCAATGTAATCTGAGTATAACATGATGACTTACACCGTAGTATTTGCTAATTAATGGAAGTTCACGGACATTAAACTTGGACCCAAATTGTTTCCTAGCAACTGAATTATGAGGAAATGTGTTTTAATGAAAAACTAACTGAATGACTCCATTTGATAATGTTAATCATATAACATCAGCAGGTGAAATGAATGAAGTCATTTAGAGTGTACTATAGTACTTTGTGTGTATACCTGTGCATGTTTAATTACGACTGTGGTTATTATCCCGTATTACTGCTGTTAAGTGGCCAGTGGACTTAAATTAATTAATCATTAAATTGAATTAATTAAACTTCAGTTAAAGTAAAGAATTGATCACTTCATTCACACAGTATGTTGCTTAACGTCAAACTTTACTGTATTTTGCAAAGAACTGCTATAATTTCCTCATAACTCTTGCAGTGAAGAAGGAGGCAACCTGTTGGGCAGGGAAGCAGCTCTAAACTGTGCCATCATGCTGCATCACTTGTGGTTCCCATTAATAGTACCTTAAAGAAAAGCAAAAATCTGGTTGAAATAACAGTTTTTTGGGTTGCACACTGGCTTTTGATGCTAGAGCAGCTACAGTGGCTGTTGCTTCTGGCAGTGCTTTTGTAAACTGATGTTATGTACTGTACAGTAACCATTGGCTGCGAATAGGATCTACCTTTTGCTGAAGAAACGCTTTCTTCCTGCTACCACCATAGAGGAACTCCTTTGAACACACAACACAGAAACTAAAACAGAAATCCCTGCATTTTCTGGCACGGAGCTAAAAGGATTTCCCATCTTCACTGTTTTTCTAAAAAAAACAACTCCGTTTTTCACACCTGTAAGTCCCACATGCACAATGACTCAAAGAGGAAAGATCACTTCTCACTGAAGTACACACACTCTTATACTATACAGACATATGTGGACATTGACTACAGTTTCCTTGTGTTAAACAGTGGAGCCAAATACAAAATGGACAAATTCTTTTTCATTTGCAATATTATTACATTATGCATAAGTTTTGTTGTAGAAAAAAAGCTTTGTGTCTTGAAGGCCCTAATACACTAGATTTTAAATTTTGAATAAGTCCAAAGGTCAATTCACATTCAGATTATCAGCTATCGCACCGCATTCAGATTTCCTGTGCCTGAAATTGCATCGGGCCTTAACTTCTCCTGTAGCGTCAACACACTAGGCTGAGGTGGTAACCTTGAAATGAAAGTGTGTACTCAGAAATGGTTAAGTGAGCTCTATTCCCTGGAGGCACTTGTGGTAGTGCCAGGCTTATTCAGGAACTTGGGGTTAGCAAACAAACAAGAAGAGCTGGAGAGGTTGGCACTTAAGCTTTGACCTGCCACCACTGAGTAGAGTCTGTGACAGCGTGTCTGACGTTAACTGCTTGCATACATATTTCATAGCCTCCTGAAACTCTCTTTATCTCTCTTTCTTTGTTCCATTTTGAGGTTAGGAGAGACGACAGAAGTGCTTAGAGCCACAGTCTCCTTGAACCAAATGTAATTTCTCTCTAAAGGTTGTGACGACCTTTAGCTCACAGTGTCATGATTTTAGCTGTGCCCTCCCCACTAACACACTAATAAGTCTTAACATCCTAAAATACTAAAACATCAGGATGGGAGTGTGTTTGCAACATAAAGTTTTCTAAATTTGGCCTGTCTGATATTTGAATATGCAGAGGAATTAGTTCATTTGATTACCCACATGATGCTCTGCCTCTGCCTCTTAACACAAATCCTCATGGTTAGTAAAGTTGGCACAAACTTTTTTCTAAGACATATGTGTGCATTACGTCTGATTTAAAGGCACAATAGTGAATGTGCACATTTCTGCAGTCTGCTTCCTTTTGTAGGTCTCCGACTATTTTGTTGTTTTGTCCATTTCTCACTTCTGTCAGACGCAGCTAACAGCATATTTTATTCTGACATTTGTTTTTCCCCAGAACCCAAGTCCATGCTGTCTTCTCATTTTGAGTTCAATGTCAGCTAAAGCTCTGGTGCCTTTATTTTCTCCTTTTCATCTCCCTTATCTGCAGTTAGTCTCTTATCACTGCTGAGTGTGTGTTAACAGTGTCTCATAAGCAGTGGATGTCAACAGCATGCTGCCTCAGTCAACCTATTCCTGGTGGTCTCATAGCGCTTAGTATGAGAAGATAACCCTACTCAATTTTCTGTTTTTGTTCAGCTGCACATTTGTCCTTGTTTATGTGTTCCTGCAGGCTTTTGTGAGAGAGTGTATGTATATGTTTGCTTTTTGTCTATGAAAATGTTTACATATTTCTTAACTCCCATACCGCTTGTATTTCTGATGCCCTGTCCATTGAGAACATTGCTGTCACAGCTGTGTGCAAAGCACAGCAGTTTGCATAAAGTGGACTCCAGAACCAATTTTCAGGTTTTCATGGATTTTATGATGAGCATGAAAGCAGCCGCTAAACCAAATATTTTCCATTGTAAACAGTGGCAAAGACACAAGCACATTGTAGATAATTACATTCTGTACGTTCCCATGCAATGTCAGGGCCACGGAGCAGTGAACATCTGAAGTGTGCACTACAAACACAACACAGTGTGTGTGCTTTTCCACAGCTCTTCTCTTTTTACAGCTCTCATTCTCAGGCGTCCCCTGAGACCTCATTGGGGAACAATGAACTCGTACAGTCCCAGAGAAGGAAAATACGCTGTCATTAGGCTGTTGATGGACATGTACTCAGTGTGCTTATTAAGGGTCCACTAAGGTGACAGGAAAGCATCAACTAGTCAGGCAAAACACAAAAAGGGTTAGCATTAACAAGCTCCTCGTTGCCAGCCATTTAACTGTATTATCTAGCTATCTGTCTGCTGTCAATTTACTGAGGGAGATCATTTACCTAAAACAATGAAAAATGTTTTAGATCAATCGTCACCTCTATTGATTTTTTTCATGTATTAATAAATGTAGGTGGTACAATATAGAATATTACAATTAACAAGGCAGGTAGAGATTTAACAGATTCAAATACATGACAAGATGCACTGGGCCTTATTTGCAGACGGAGAGGTTTCTAAAATTGTATGGCTCAGTATCATGACAAAATCTGATACAATGATCCTATGCCTGTACCTTCACAGAAAATGATACCCAGCACAAGGAAGGGCAACAGTTGATCTGTCAGCAAAAAGATACCCTGTAGGTCTAGCTACTCCAAAAAAGCCAGATGAACAAGACTAGACTGGCTTCCACCAAATTGCTGATACAGGCTATGGGAATTACTGTCTGTCAGAAACTGAAACCTTTGACCATGATGCTCTATCCATAAATAGTGCTTGACCCTTATTTCTGTTAGGCCCAAGAAGATATTCTCTTTCCACTGAAAGTCAGTGAGACACAAGGAAACATTTTCAGGCTTTTCAACTATGCCCTATGTCCCCGAGGCAGGTGGTGATCCAGTACAACATGCACTGCAGCTGGGAAGATGGATCACTCGCCTCAGAATTCACATACTGTACATAGTACTGTAGCGAACCCTGTAGCGCCAAATCCTTATCTTACCAAATTCTACTGTAAACTAGATTACTAAAGTACTGTATTTGTTTTAAAGGAGAGACAATTGATTGACAGCAATACAGAATGTTACATTTAAACATTTAACTGAATGTGTTTATATCCTTGAAGGTGTCACTGCATTACCCAGTGATTATGTGAAAATTGTTAAGAAAAGCAACTTGATGATGGTGATTTATTCACTTACAGCAGCTTAAAATGTATGCACAGTTTTGTATAGACATTTTGTATATTTTCATCGTCATTTAACAGGAATACTGTGAAATCTACTTAATGGTCTAAAATACAACTTAGTAAATAAATATGCTAAATGCCCTTCAGGATACTGTAGGTTTTGATGTTGCATTTCAAGTTGTAGCAACATCTATGGCTGGAGAGTGTTGTGATAAGATTGCTGCCCTCCATAAGGAGACTGGGGTTTGAATCCTGGCTGTGGCCTGCCTACAGTAAGGGTCCTTGGGCAAGACTTCCTTACGCTTACCCTGCCTTTGCCTTGTGTCTCACTTGTAAGTCGCTTTGGATAAAAGCGTCTGCTAAATGACTAAATGTGAATGTAATATAACTGTGTAGACACTTACTGGCCTTTCACACATACAGTGGCAAGAAAAAGTCTGTGAACATTTTCAAATTTTGTGGTTTTCTGTATTAATTTGTCATAAAATGTCATCTGCTCTCAAGAGTATTAACAAATATGATGTGCCTAAAATAATAACACAAAAACAAATTCTGATCTTTCCTCCACCATACTTTACAATTGGGATGTTGTTTTCATGATGATGTACAGTACCCTTTCTACAGCAGATGTAGTGCTGTGTGTTCTTTCCAAATAGTTTAATCTTAGTTTCATCAGTCCACAAAATATTTTGCCAGCACTACTGTGCAGTGTCCATGTGCTGTTTGGCAAACTTCAGGCATGCAGCAATGTTCTTTTTAGTGATCAGTAGCTTCCTTCATGGTGTCCTGCCATAGATACCCTGCTTGTTTAATGTTTCGTATACTATAGACTCATGAACACAGATGTCAGCCAGTTCCAAGGATGCCTTCACATCTTTAGCTGTCACTCAGCAAATGGTTTGTTAGTTAATTTGTATACTATAATTATATATTATATATTATATTTGTATAATATATATATAATAATGTAGTATAATTTAATCCAACCAATATCAGATAATCCAGCATATCAGGAATAACTACTTCGAGGCAGGACAATCAGCAAAGAGTAAATAAAAATGAACTAACAAACCCAGAATGGAAACAAATTCTATGTAATCACTTATGTACATATTTAAAGCCACAACATGATTTATTTTTCTTACAAAAAAAAAACTTGTTTTAATTCTTATCTTTCCCCGCCTAGCAGCCCGACATCATTCATATTCACAGAGGCAGATATGGGCACAAGGGAAGAGATAGGAACATTTTTGTAGATCTTTGGACATTACAAACCCCTACTGTTTTAATTTGGTGCAAATTGCAGGAGGAAAAGAAACCGAGAGCAAAAAATTAAATTCAGCTGATTTCTATTTTTGTTATTACAGTTCCTTTTATTACTCACTTCTGCATGCCTTTTGCATGCACAAGAGTATGCATACACACAAACACACTACTCACATCTCTGCTCCCTTGCTCATCTCCTTCACGGCTTGGGGAGCAAATGAGTGCAGAGGAGATCAATGAGGAGGAAAAGGGGGTTGAGCCCCAGCTCTGATTTCCTCTGTGATTTATTAAATTTGCCATTGTTTCAACAAGGGCAGTCCAGTCTAGCTTTCTAGGAGAGCTTTGACAGCACTGCTTCTGGAAGTGTGACAGGTACATGAGACAGGAGTAAGGAGTTAGACAGATACAAAGAAAAAGACAGAAGTGTCAGAGAAGACAAGAGACCTTGACATGAATGGAGAGGGGCTGAGAGAGAAAGAGATACAGCTCAGGGAGTGTGAAGAAGAGATGGGTGGACAATGGCTGCCATAGGTGTTGAAGGAAAGAGAAAGGAGATGACAGTAGGGATAAAATGCAGATTAGCGAATCAGATGAAATGGAGAACACAGCGTATAACATAAGATGAAAATATGACAAGAAGATAAATGGATAAAAAATAACAAGAAGCAGGCCTATCTGCTAAAAAATATGTTCCTATGCAACTAAACTGCAAATATTCTTGTAAATGTGTTTGTTTATATGAAATGTAATACACGATATGGATTAAATTTTGATTCACCATTTTATTATGTTATGTTCAGGATTAATGTGAAATAAGTAAAATAAATACCAAGGAGTCCATACAGTCATAGGGATAACACATCATCCTTGTCGTTGTCTGAGTTGGAGGAGGCAGAGATTTTAAAAATAAGTTTGACAGGAGATTAAAAAGTTGGATATTTCAGATTGGAAGATAACAGCAAGTTCTTTCTTGTTACTTTGTTGTCTGTTTGAAAGACAGACATGTTTGCCGCTGCATTTTCTCCAATGGTGATTGCTAAGACAGGACAAAATGAAAATATAGTGACAACTGGAAACATTTTAAGACATCTACAGGACTTAGAAAAACACTGAGAACAGAAAGAAACATCCCCCACCCATCCCACCCACCCCTGTCTCATGCCTTGTCACTCCCAGCCACTGGAAAGCATGTAATGCCCCATCTTTAGTCAGACACTTTTCCTTTCTGCTAGCTTTTGCCTCTACTTGTATTTTAAGGCCGCTACTGTTTGCAGAGGAGCAAGAATAAAGTGCTATCTATAGCTCAGCACTTGCCACAGGCGGGAATAAAATATGGATGTGTCTCCTCATGCTGCGCCAGCTGAACATTGCAGGCCAAGCTCTGACCTCCAACTGCTCTAGACACAGGACTGAATCTGTGAACTGATAATCACAAATAAGCCCAAGACACGAGATTTAAGGACAAAATCTAACATACAATGACAATTTAAATACATTTCTCCAGTGTGATTCTGTGTAAGGCGGAAACTTAGAAATGCACAGATAAATTATTCTGTTTAATTATTTAATGAGCAACAAGGCCACAGTGGTGTGCAGCCTGCTCCCGGTAGAGAACACCTACTGTAAAGTCTGTGAGCAACATCTTTCTCAGGGAGGTTGTGGAAGGTAAAGTGATACCTGGATGAGCTGGTAAAAAAAGTGAACTCCCAAACAAGATCCTATTAAAAATGACTTATCTAGAATGAGAAGCATACACAAAGCATGACTATTCATTGAAGTCATAAAATGATGCATAATTTAGGGTTTATTAGTAAAAATATTGTAACATGCTAACAAGAAGCCAGTCATTACCGTGATATTTTATATTTTTTATTATACATGCTTTAGTTTAAGTGCTGTAAACAAATAAAAACATTATTCAGACTCTAGAGGTCTTGAGGTCTATAAGAGCAGCCATGGTTGTTTTATGGTTTTGTCTTTTCTTTCACAGCAGAAAAAATACTTTCTGCAAGACATACAAATGACAAACTAGCTGTGAGCAGAGCTGTGGCAGCTATCCAGAGGGAGTACAAACTTGTACGTATACCTTTAACGTATGGTGCGATATGGAAAAGGAAGGCAGACAGAAACAGATCTTGACATCCTCTGACTACCAATCAACCCTTCTCAACATGCATCATAGACTTCCTGTCAAGTTTGATCTTAGCAAACAAGACTGAAACACGGTCAACAATGTCTCCTGATGGATGGTCACATTTTATGTTAGATAACAAGAAAGAAGAAAAAAACATCTCCAAAACTTGACAGGGACTCAAAAAAGCCCTGAAACATGGGATAAATTGAGAACCCCTGACCCTGAAAATTGGTGCAATTTCACAAGCATGTTTCCAAAGATTCTGAGTTATTGTTGATGCTCTGTTATATAGATCTGGAGAGACATATCCCACATTCTGCTTGAACCGGAAAGGGTTTAGCCATTTTGCCAGATGTTTTCCTTTCACCAGACCGGCAAAGATACCATACCAAGACTTGCTGCGCTCAGAGCTTGTGCCTGGTACACCACCTGGTTTGTTTGGGTCAAGACTTGAGTCATGGCAATGATTTGCATGAGCCCCTTATGCATCATCAGCACCAGAGAGAATGTGTTTATACTCAGGCAGATGGATAGTGTAGTGGTAAGATCACCACCCTCCATGTAGGAGAGCAGGGTTTAAATGGCCTACCTCCAGTAGGGGTCCTCAGGCTTTGGATAAAAGTGTTTGGTAAATGTAAATACTCTTTGGTGAGTCGTCAAAGACTTTGAAAATGATCCTGCTCTTAGGTGAGTTAATCTCCTCCCACATTTCATATGGTTCATCCAGAGGGCAGCTGACCATGTGGGCTCAGCTTAAATAGTGAAACCCCAGCTGAGCTCTGGGGAACCCTAAGTTAAGCAACAAAAAGAAACTGTAATTTATTTTTCCTATTTCACTGGAACACTGTGAATGGTAAGATATATGTGTGTTTTAGAGAGTGTACAAGTTAAAATATAGGGTTTCGCTCTGTAAGGACATATATTATGTCCTGACTGAAAAACCTAAGCATGGCTGCAGCTACAGTAACTGCTTAGCTATATCAAAGGTTAGACTTTCATATACTTACAGTAGTAGGGTAGTGATTTGGGTCAAATCACAGTACTTCAATACTACCTACTATCAGAGACTCTTTTCTAATAAACTGCCATTGTAATTCTGTATTATCTTACCTCAGTTGTGCAGAAGCTACACAAGCTTTTTGTTGTTACGTTAAGAACCCCCTACTTTCAGAAAGTAGGGGGTTCTTTCTGAAATTTACATCTGTTCTTTCAAAATTAAAAGAAATGAATACTCTACATGTCATAGTATCATTAATGCTGGATATGCTTAATTGCTGTAAGACTGTGATTTTCTTTTTATGATTATTAATGAGACTTTATGACACTTCTAAGTTTATTACATCAATTGCACAGTGTGGCTATGATTAATGTCTTTGTGGCAAAACTATGTTAAACTTTTGACAGATTCCAAAGACAACAATGAATATTAAGAATTATTTCCAGATCTTGCTACAGTGTTACTGGGGAATTTCCGGCTCACATAGGAGCAGAAATGAAGCAGAAAAAACATTATGCAAATATAATTACAATCTGGTGCCAATTTATCACACCCCGAGATAATTCATCACACCCTGAAACAATCCAGTTAATTTAATACACCGCAAGCGTCAGTATTTTTCCTACAATTACATATTGACCAAAGGCAGGCCGAGGAAAAGGGTACCTATACTGGATTCTATCCCAAAACATAGTGTGTTAATCATTTAAATGGTGGCTCAAAAGGAGGCCATAATTCACACAGGAGTTAAACGAATAGGAAGTAGTTTATTTCACTTGCATTTGTTGTCAGGGGTGGGTTTCTTTTGAGGTTGTTGTGCGCACCAAGAGGAGTGAAACATGCATAAGACACTCATAGGCTTAAACTTGTAACATCAAGTCACCTTCATTGTAACATTTGGTGGTCCTGTACCTGTATTTGTTCACTTGCATTTGGTTGTTTTTGTTGTAATATTAGTCACAAAACCAAAAGTCACCAATTGAGCTTTGATTTTTCAGTTCACACAGCTGCTATTGTTAGTTAAAGAGGTTCAAGCTTTAAGTCGTCTGCCCTACTATTAGTCTAGTTCTCTTAAATGTTTTACTGCGTTTCCTTCTTCTCAAATTCACTGGATTAAAACCTTCAAAGGCACCGTCTATTTGAACTGTTTAAATAAGCACCATAATAAGTTTAATGAACTAAAAGTCTTTGAAATACTGGGAGCACAGAAACACTGAAAGATGTATTGACCATTACATGTGGGTGAGCAGCCCAAACCACATTTCAAAACAGCCTCATAAAGATTGTTGGCATGCGATCGACCCACACATATTGATCTGGTGTGGCCTTGGTGCTTACAAGCCCATCTCTACAGTCCTTCCTTCCTTCCTTCCTTCCTTCCTTTCGTTCTTTCATTCATTCGTTCTTTCTTCCTTCTGTTTACCCCAGACAAAGGTTTCATATTAGATAATCAGATTACTTTAGCTTCATCTTCCAATGAATTACTACACATAGACATACTCTCTTTTCCCTCTTTCTTCCCCCCTTATTTTATTCTTCACTAAATGATTTCATCAGTCGCTGTACTGAGCATGGATGGGTTTGCTCATTGTGCTCCTTTGAAACTCCCTGACAAACACAAAGCACTAGAGATAGCAGAAGCTATGATTGATGAAACTGACACGGGCTGTTTTCACACTGGAGTGGGCAAGAAAGACTCAAATTTCATGATGCTCTGCTTAAAATGTCAGTTTAGTCCACATTTATTGGATTTATTGCCTTAGTTTATCTTTTAACATACATGCTTGATTGTGGCCGTGCCTTGATGTTTATGCACAGCTGTGCATGTGTATCCTTAAGTCATCTTATTTATCTTACTTAATTGCCCTTATTGACAACACACAGCTTTACAGCTTTTCATGGTTGAAGCAATAGGAAGAACGGGAAGTCTTTGTAATTAACTCCCATCTATTTATCATTGGGGAAGACAAAACGCCTGATTCAGTATTAATCAAAACATTACCCTGAGTTAGCTTGAGTGTGCCAAGCTGGCAGCCATTTCTCATCAATGATGTCACATTAGCGATCTGAGGCTTGACACTGGATTATTACTCTCCAGTCTTGAGTTCAATTAGAGCTCAGTAAACACTTGATAAGCTTGGTAATGTCAGTAGACTGGTGGATGATGAAACAATACTTTTTTTTTTGTGTTACTTAATTTCTCTTGTGAGTAAACCTCTCATAATGAAAGATGTGAGGAACGCACCGTAGAGATCATTAGCACTGTAAATCTAAAATGGTCTGACATTTTGGCTGGGATTTCCTCTCAGTAATGACTGGAGAAATACACAGAACTAGGTAACAGGATGATTCATCTCTTGCATGACCTTGATCTCCCCAAGGGCACTGTAGAAGGCTTGAATAAAAAAAAAAAAAAAAAAAAGGGATTGCCACTGACTGGCTAAATCATTGCTCTGCTTTAGTTGTTTGATATTTGCCCAATTATTCCCTCCCATGTGCTTCCGTTACAGAAAAATGGGGGAAAAAAGAAACAGAAACATGCAGATTCTAAGAGTCAGGAGGGAAATGTGTGCTTTTTTGTTCTGCTTGTGATGAGTAGCTCCATGGGGCGGAGGAAATTTTAAAAATCCAGTGTACTAGCTTGGGATTTTTGTCAAACTGTATGTCTCTATTTTGTCTATTTAAGCAATATTTAGTTACACAAGTAATTCCTTAAAGTTGTAAAATCTTTCAATGGATTCTCAGCGGGTTACATGTGGTGCCCAGGGCTTTATCTGCATTTACAATATAAAATAAATACCCAGTAATTGCACTCAGCAGTCTTCACAAACAACATAATTTCACTGAGAGGAATAAGAAGGCATTACAGGAATTTTTGGGATATTTAAATTCATAACTACACTTCATTTGGTAGAACCTGTCTCCAGCTTAGCTTCAAGAAGTCTACTGAACCTGTACCGGTGTTACATTTTTATGTTTACAACTACAGAAAGCAGTGACCTTCTGCCTAAAGCACATATAGTGCTAAGTTATCAAACAGAGCTTTAACATGATTTAGTTTATTTTTTCTTTTCAGTTAGTGGTGCATTCAGAAGATACCGTGACCTTGAGTTTAGTTCTATCTGTCACTCTTTATAAATAAGTGAGAAACATTAATGTCAACAGGAGAAATAAACTGCATTATTGTCAGTAGTCATGGATGAACTCAGACAGCTAAATGCATTGTGCTGCTCACCTCGCTTAAACAGTGTGTTAGACAGGGCCATTGGATTTATTTTACATGGGAATTAAATGGGATCGCTTTTATTGTTAAGACCTGCTCAATAACCAAGATACTCTCAGTACTGTACTGGCAGAGTAATGGTGTGAAGTGCAAGGCCAGTAACATCTGAAATACCAACAGGCTTTTATCATGTTTGGTTGTGCAATAAGAAAAATAATATTCTATGATCAAGTTATTGGAATCTTCAGCTCACTCTCTTAATACAGAAATCATCAATCCACATACAAACAAATGTATATAAATAAATAAACTACATCTAAACTAATCCATAAACTAGTCATGTTGTGCAGCCAGGACCCAATGAAAGAACAACAGCCAAGAAGAAATGATGTTGGCTTTTACAGTTGACAGTAATGAACCACAAGACCATCACTTTGCCTCTCATCCTCCAGACAGACACACTAAGCCTGAGGCTTGGGGCCATTTCATCCCAGAGGGAGGATGCTGTTGACCATTCAGAACAGCATTAGCTGTATATAACCTTCTACCATTAGCTCTTGTCTGCGCTGCTGTGGAAACACCTCATGACAAGAAAATAATGTGCACAAAATGTCTGCCACGATTTGGTCTGTGGTGTCTGGGATAATGTTTACTTTGTTTATTGATCTCACCATTTCGACATATAATAAAAAGACATAAGCATCCACACTGAACTGTTCAACCTGGAAATGACTTTGGTGTAGTCATATAAAATCACATCCAAAAGGAACAGGAGTGGATTCTATGTTTCATTATTTCTGACAATAGATCATTTTGTTTTTTCTGGAGCTGTAGACGTTAAACACGTAGCTGGCAACAAACTAAAAATCCACTGATATAGTCCCACTATTTGAAACTATATGTTGAAGAAAACATTTTGTTTTGTCTGAAAATTGGAGCACAACTAAGACAAAGTCAATTTGAAAACGTAAAAGAAATTATGCTTTTCTCAAGCTCTGCAAGTAAATAACATAGCTTACTTTTGTTTTAGCTGCAAAAGAAAATAAATTAAAGATTTACCATTGCTCTTGACTTTATCATTGAAAGTTCCAGCTACATGAACTCTGCATATTCGGTTTTCACTTGATTAGACAATTTGATGATTTTAAAAGAGGATTTCATATCCTCTAGGTTCACAATGTATTCAGAGATTTATAATAGGTTGTGTGTGGCTAACAAATCTCTCAATTCAATTTGCAGAAGGAAAAAAAAACCAATGACAAAAAAGATTTCCTCCTAGCACATGAAATGTTAACCATTCACAACAAAGAACATGTGAGGGTTAACAGTGCACACTGTAAAATAAGAGGGGCAGTATGAACTGCGAAGTGCACGTGAGAGATCAGGGTAGATTAGCCATCAGGAATCAGAAGCCATTTGTTTCACATATTGTGAAAAATAAAATCTGTTTGTGTTTCGCTGATAGATAAACTTGTTGTGGCACTTTCAGATTGACTTGTTAAATTCCTTGGGTGTTTTTAGTTGCCAATCCACCACTGGGAACGGAACAAGAATTTCAGAATAGTCCTCAAGTTTTTCTGCATCTGATTTACACTATCCATGCTGCCCAATGCATTTCTAAATCTTTGTGAATCTTGCTAAATAATGACACTGACAGGCCTCATTTGTTTGGTTGTCTGTGTAACAAAAGCCATTGCCATGCACAACCCTGAGAGGCATAGCCATAATCCCCAGGGATAAAACAATTGAGTTCAGTTGAATGGGGTTATCTGTCAGCAAGGACAGACAGATAAAGGATGACTGGTATTTGGAGACTTTTGGGATGCCCAGCAGCACAGGACAGGTGGGACAGGAGTTAATCGCCCCTGTAATCAAATGTTGCCAGCTTTATGCAGAGTGCAGATTGAGAGGTGGAGGCATCAAATGAAATTGTTTGTGTTTGCTATCTGTCAGAAAATGCCAGATTGCTTATGCAGTAAATAGAAGGATGTGTCAACAACAGTATGTGGAAAATGAAATCCAATGAATCCCAATGCATGGTATCAAACTCCCAGTTGGATGTTAGCCAGTTAGACGTCTGACTCTGTAGATGTTTGATGGTTAAAACTTATTTGCTTGACAAAACTTTATTCATTTGGGGACATGTTTTTTATTTTCTATTAACAATACCGCATATTTGATTAGCCCAAGAGAGATATTTGTACAGCAAGAGCTCTGACCTTTCTGCCCTCCACCATACTTCTGCACAAGTGTCTAATCCAAACATTCAACTGTTTTCTGTTTTCTTCTCTAATAAGAGCTGTTTCATTTGAAATTCAATATTAGGTTGAAAGCCCTGAATGCAATTACACTCTATTAAATAAAGGTTGGAATAGAAGGTTAGGAGCCACAGAAACATATGGAGACTGTCCTCCTGTAAAATACAGCAGCTAAATGTTCATTTTTACTAACCCTAACCATGTTTATTCAGTGCCTAAACCTAACCTACGTGTGTTTTTACCTAATCCCAGACAAACTGCTTTGTTTGCACAACGGTTGTTTAGGATTTGTGATTAGGCTGAAAGTACCGACCACCATTTTGGTGCCGTTGCACAAGACAGCAGCTGCCATGCTGGCTCCTGACTCCAAAAGTGGTGTGTTTTCAGTCCCCCAGTCCCTAGATACCCGCCTCCATACATTAAGGTGCTCTCTGACATCAACCCACATACATCCGAATTGACACAAATCAGAGTATGTTCTATTTATAATAGGAGAGACGTTCATTTAAAACACATATTTGCAGCTGAAAAGATCATATGCAGTATGAATAAGTTTGGCATGAATTTTGGTGATTACTAATGCTATTTGTCCCTGAATAAGAAAATCAAAGAAATTCATAAAGAGGGTGAAAGAGAAATTAATGTGATTCTTAAGGTTGAATGTGGTGTATTCAAGCTTTAAGGTTTCATCACTGTGGAAATGCAACTTTGATTTTTAGAATTATTATTAACAGTCTTATCAGTCGGGTTTGGGATCATAAGGCTGTGTTAATTTAAGGTTTGTTAAAAACATAAAATGGAATACTTTTAATCACTTTATCAACTATATCCTGCTAATTACTAAAACAGCTTAACAGCTTATCTTATCTGCTGCTTTGTTTCAAATGAAGACTCGTTATCATTATCCAGAACATGTATCAATGTACAAAGTTGAGATGAATTTGAAGAAAATATTTTTGGAGATGCGTCCTGTTTTCAGCAGTGATGTACACAGTCAGATGCAAACATGATGTTGAGTGATAAATATTATTGGAGCTTTTCCACAAACGTCTTGCATTATTCAGTATAAGACCAGGGCACTCTCCAACTCAGTAAGCACCCTTCAATTATTAAAGTACAACTTTGCAGATGAGCACCCCAGGTTCAAAAGGATATGATATCAACTAATGCGTTCACATAGCCCAGATTTATATTGTTAGGAGAACTTTTTAATATTTTTTTTTATGTTGAGTTAGTGGCTATGGGGGTAAGGAGCAGTGGGTATGACAGAGGTGGTCTCAGAAGGAAGTAGCATTCAGGTTAATAATATGACTCACAGAATTCAGGATGTGACAAAGTGAGTCATTCAAAACAGATTATTTTTGATAAAATGTAAGCAGTACATGCTGTGCTATCAAGAACATGGATGAGCTGGCCAGAGCCGAAGTGAACTGTCCAGGCTGGGCCATCTGGGGAGTTGGCACTGAGAGCCTCCGTGGATGTAAAAATCATGCTTGCAAAAGCAGGACAACTACCACTGAGCACAACAGATTTTCTATGACAACTCACATTTGTTTTTTCTCACGATGCTCATAGCTGCACGAAAGAAAGACAACCAGCATCATGCCATTAACCGTACAACAACTGCATAATTAATATCCATAATAAGCATACAGTGTTCAAATTTCCATTATACTAAACTGTTTTTCACAGGAAATAAATTTAGACAACCAACTTACCTCGTTTTTCAAAGTTATGCTTAAGCTCATCGTCCTTGAATATGATGTCAGTGTGTCCTCCGATGCCTATGTTAACCCCGTGGTCCTCCTGGATCCTCCCATCATTCAGCTTGTTGTGGAGCTGGTTTGGTGTGGAGTTAAGCGAGTGTCCACCTGGGTCTTCATCATCACAGTCGTAATCATCAAGAATGGGCGTCTCGCGGATGGGCATACCGATGACAGAGGTGCCATGCTGGTGAGCGCTTCGAGGGCCCCGGTAGCTGTCACGGCCCTGCGGGCCGAGCAGAACTGAAGGGATGTAGTGGATCTCATGGGTGGCCTCTGTGCTGGCGCTCTTTTGTGGTATACGGCGACGCTTGCACCATCGGTGACGGGTATACAGGACCAGGGTAAAGAGGAGAATTAGGAGGAGGAGGGCGATGAGGCCTCCCTGGATAAAAGCAAGAGGAAAGAGAAAAATAAACTATGAGGGAAGAGCACAAGGACGACAACATCTCACGTTTTAGTGGTAACATTGATATTTCACCTATTACATCACAACGCAAACACATAATAGAAGAAGGACTTTACCTATAACAATAACAATTACAGTGACGGCTTCAGTGCCAGTCACATTAGGCTGAATGTCAATTAGCACCATTTGCGAGCTACTGAAGATGCCTGGCAATCAGCACCTCAATATGTGTGTTCTCAAATGAACATGAAGCAAGTCCTGAGAAGACCAAATAACTTGAACACAAAAAAGTACAAAAACACGGTATGTTAATTCATATGGAAAAAAAAGATGAAACCTGAACTGATGATGATCTGCTAAGAGAAAAGAATGGTTATACCAAGTTGGTACTAATACTGTTTGTGCCAACACAAGAGCTTATTATTATGCTGCAACAGTGTTATGAACGTAGATTTAATTACTTCAAAACTAAATTATTATTATTTTGACTAGTCCTTTTCACAAGGCAAAGCAAGCTGACAAGGTTAGAAAGTATTTAGACACTTCTTTAGGAAAAGAGGGAAGAACAATGAAACATAGCGCAACCTAGCAGCAATGATGAATTAGCAAGTAATTATAAGGTAGGATAAGGATATGGACTCATTTACACACTCACAAGCAATGAAATTGCTGAGCAGCAGATCGGAGATTTTAGTGCTCACAATCAGAATTTATTAACTTACTGTGCACATTCTGCATTTAGACATACATTCAATATCTGCATGCAATATTCACATACTGCACATACTAAATGAGATCTACCAGTGTAACAACAGTGATATGATAAACAACAACTTCAGAAATTCCCAGAAATGATAAAACGGATTGATTTTCTATCCAACAAAATGTTTGTTTGTTTGTTGTTTGTTTGTAGTAGTGCTCTGTATGGACTCCTACCTTCAGAGTGTCACATAAAGGTTTGTTAGCTGGTTTTGCCTTCTCTCTCTTCCCCAAGCCCTTTGTATAAACTCACCAAGGAGCATCACATTTCTCCACAGTTTATTCGCTATCTCACCATCTTAGAAACATCAAACACCCTGTCATACATGCTGTAGCGAGATGATAAAGTAAATCCACATGAATGGTGGACAGAAGGGAAGACATTACTCTTTGATTTTCACAATGGCAGCCAATAAACACGGCAAGCTATAAGGGACATACTTATGACGTCAAACGGAAAATGTAGTGTCAGCACTTGAGCAACACCACACTTTTAAAGATGCGGCGATATTCATGAAATGACACATATCCACGCACTTACGCATACATTCACAAACTCCAGCCACAGGAGCATGAGCAGAGAGTATGCATATACTTGCACGCATGCAAACTAATTCATGACAGGATAATAAATAAAAAAACAGACGAGGTCATTCATCACAACATTTAAAATTCCATCTTCATGAGGAAAAACAAACCCCTTTCAAATTATAACTCATGCACTGCTGGGTGTCCATAAATCAAACTATGCTGAGAAGAGAGGTGGAGGCAGAGAGTACCACAAACACACTTGTTCATTAATTTCCAATAGGATGGCAGCTTTGCAGAAATGCATTCCCACAGACTTCCCTTAGCCTGCACTTCTACATTAATTCCCGCTGAAGAATAGCGAAAACATATGAGAGGTTATGTTTCATTTTAGCAGCGGAGTGATAATGGAGTGACAGAGCATGACTCTGCGGTGTCACTGAAAAATTGTGATGTAAAATTGCAAGGAAAAATGATAAGCAGTTGAAATCTCAGTTTAAAATAACTGTCCTTTCAGCAGCCCTAAGAAAAAAAAAAAAAAAATTCTGTAGCTCATTGATGTTTTTTGCAAGGCACAATCACTCATATGGCAAAATGTACAGTACCATATGTCAATTATTGTCTTTTCATAGCTCGGTAATTTTAACTCATTATTATAGAGAGTTATATTTTCAACATACTGAGGACATTATACATTGCCAGTTAACAAACATAGCAAATAAATTAAGTTGCAAAAGCGGTGATACTGTGGTGAAAATGTTCCCAGGCAACTGTTATTTTCGGTCAAAATGTTTGACCGTCTAGTTTTGTGACTACAGCATTGTTAAGCGTATTTATGATTGTGGTCAGGATCTCACAGCACTTGGTCATGGTTGGGGAACGATCGCAGCCTGGCTTAACAGAGAATCACTTGACATTCACTTCACACACCGCGCTTGTTGTGTGTGAGTTACTTGACCTTAACCAAAGTGTTTTGCTTGGATAAACTACACGAGACTCTGGAGTCGAACTCGATTCTGTGGTCAAACAGTCGTGCGTGCTGCACAACCACCAACCTTCTTGCAAGTTGCTTTGCATTTAAAAATGTAGCACTTCATGTATTAAAAGAAATGCATTGCATCATGACATAAAAGCATAATTACATTTACACTTTAGTTGTATAGGAATGTCTTTTTTTTTTTTTTTTGATAAAGTGTTGCCAGTTTCCCTAACTTCTTTCTCCTACACTTCCTTTCCATTATCATTTCATGATTCTGACTCTCTTCACTTTTTGTTCTCACTCTCCCACTCGATCTCTGTTCCCCTTCATGTTTGATCACATCTTTCTTTTTCTCTTCAATACAACTGCCACATAAATTCACAGTGGCAGATGTAGCCATGAGGGAAAATGGGTTTTCTGTTCATCTTCAGACCCTACAAATCCCTGCTGCTTTAGTCCTAAGTGACTTCACGGGGAGCAGAGTGGCTGGAAGCCCCATAATTCCACTCGTTTCTGTAGTATAGGTTTACTTCAGTCTGTGATTATTTTCCTTACTTTGCATTCCTTTTTTTCTGATAATGCCCCAATTTCCCTTCTGAATCACTTTGCATGTTATTTTTCTTCATCTGCACCCCTCTCCTGTTAACGCTCCAGTAAATTTCCTGTCTTGTTCCTGTTGTCCCTGCTTTTTTCCTCCCATTTTCTACTCTCCCATTTCCCCATTTTCCTTGCAACTGTGGATCATGTTGCCTCTTTCCTTTCATGTTTCTCTGCCAGGCTCACTTGATGTCGTTTCACCCCTTCCCACTTACTTCTTATCCTCATTCTTTTGCAGATTGAATGCAGAATTTGAATACAAACATCAGCACTGAATTTTGACACTTTTGCTAACCTTTTACATAATACCAGCAAATTCCTTAGATTAAACTATTACCCTACTTTAGTCATGGCAGTCATTTTAAATTGCTGAACACAAGAAGAAGGGAAATTTGGTTGGTTGTTGAATGACAATAACGAGCACCAACAGAATAATGTGGGTTGAATGTACAACTGCAAAATGAATTTGAAATTGGTGAAGAGTGTCTGTGCTATGACTGAAAATACATATTAACAGATGTTTTCTCAAACCTTGGTGCAATTGTGGAAATTGTACTTTACATGATTCTAATGTTCACTGTAATCTTAAACTTTGCATAAAAATAAAACATACTGACAGTTTTGGGCAGGGAGAAACAATCTATATAATACATTAGTGAACATGAAGATATTACATTTGAGTAATTTTGTTTTCTCCCACATTCAAAACGCATTACACTGGCATTACCACCACTATGAGCACGCAGTGAGCAGAATGTGTTTATATGGCTTTTATGGCTTAGACAAAAGTGCAGTGTAATTAACACGGCTTAAAAAATTCATTTTTCCTGTTTTAGAAGCACAATTAACTTGTTCACACAAAGCCCTTTTAAAGTTACAGTAAAAAAAAGTAGAGTGCATTTTGATTTATTTCAGAACAAACGAATTGTTAGTGAAGTTACACGATCCATTCCATCCAATGTAACTGGGTTATTCAATGGGGGGTGTGGTTTAGTACAAGCCACCCGCTGGCTAATGACTAATACCCCTTTTCGATTAACATGAACTCAGTGCTAGTTCTGGGATGTTTAATGTTGGTTCAAGTTGGAAACCGCAGAGCCACGTCAGTATATTACCATTCACGTCCACCTTCACGGCACACACTATAATGTTTCTGCACAGGTTCAGTTCCTGACTTTACAACTTTGTTTTGATGGCTGTTAAAAATGAATAGATTAAACATCCCTGGATAAAAATGCTTCTTGATCAGTGCTGTGTCTAATTTTGAACACTGAACACACAACTGAACGCTGCTGACATTGACACTTACAGTGGCAACACAGATACCTGGTTATAGTCAATAAGCAGTAGAGAGTCAAGAGGTTAACAAACTCAAAGCAGAACCTCATTAGACTTGATCATTAAGCGTGATTGAAGTGAATGTGAATTAAAGTTATTCAATCACCAATTAATTACTCCTATAGAGTAGCGAGTAGCAACATCCAAGGTTGGGCTTTTGTTTAAATTAAGACATAAAATGCTGACATAAATTATTTTCTGTTTAATCGCAGCTGTCAGTCAGGTTTGCACTTTCTCATACAACTCAGATTATTTGTATAAGCTATTTCCAATGCAATTTCCTGTTCAACCTTCAGCTTATTATTATTTTTTAAATGATGAGTGCATTATGACATTCACTTTAATATAATTTCTTATCAAGAGAAGCGCTGAAGTCACAGAGATTCACCTGTTTCGGTTATCACCAGCGCTGTGCTATATTCTCATGAAAAGTCTGCCTGTTTTAAATCAGCTGGGAAAGTTTTGCATGATATATTCAACATTTCGTAATGATGGAGCAACATCTTAAGTGTGTTTGTGTGAGTGTTTTGCTGTGATCTACTTCTCACATCTTTATTTCTACAATTGTAGCTAATATTTGCAACATCCATTTGACTCGCATTCTGATGACATTTCTTCTACTGAGGACAGAAATAGCATCGTCACCATGAATCTCTCAGATGCTGCACCTCTTTTTGGCCTCTTCATAGAAACAAAGAAGCCTACAATTGCAGATGTCTAGCTGAACGTGTTACTGCATTTCATATTCAAATAGAAAAATTCAGCAACACAATCAATCAACACTATCAAAACAACATTGTTATAATAGAATATCTGATTTAGTTGCCACTGAGAAAAACTGCATATTCAGTCTCTAAATAAAAAGTAATGAAATTGTATATTTTTCCCAAAAGCATAATGAAAATGCACATAAGTGTATGTAAAAAAATAAAGTGTAAGTGTATATTTTGACACATAGTACACTATGCTTAGCTTATCACAGTATAATCCATATATCCATTAGCTAGATCACCTTATCCTTTGGGGTTAGTGGGGTACACCCAGGACAGGCCGTCAGGACAAGACTGGAGAGACAGATAACCATTAATGCTCACACTCACACCGCGAATCAAATTAGAGTCACAAATTAGCCTTGTTCTCTGAACTGTGGGGGGAAACTAGAGTTCCCAGAGGAAACCCATGCAGGCATATGGAGAACAGCAAGATGGTTCAAACATTGCACTTTAATTAAATGTTGATCTGCTGTAAAAGATTCTAAACTAGGTTCAGTTTGTTGACCACAGTATCATAATCATGAAAAAAGGCAACTGGTTATAAAGAAATAAATGCATACACCTTTTTGATGGAAGCTCTAATCAATCACTCCATCAAGCCCTTACACCATCCACATCAAAACCTCCTTAACAGCTATGAATTTCGATGATCATTCGCATTGATCCTCTCTTTACTCCTGGTTCAATGACTTCTGTAGAGCCCTAGGATGTGGAAAAATTGATTAGGATCCCTTATGAACCTAATAAGCTCATTTATGCAGTGAAACAACATGACTCAGAGCCAACATACCCAGCACATGCTCTGTGGTTTACCCACCATCTGTGCACAGTGGTGGCAGTGGCTCACAGAACCCCAGCAACCATCCATCTCCTGCTCCGAGGGAAGACCGGTTTTCCATGTATTCTTTAAAGCGAATGCCATTGTGAAATAGTCGCACGCTGAATGTAGACAAACAGCAATCAAAGGAGCAGACGATGTGGAGGTATTACCGCCACAGAGTCACAGATGACACACTTAGCAGCATTCATGTGAGCTATCACCGCCAAATGCACACAAGCACAGGCGTACAATCATACGCATGGGCTGCCTTTATATACAAACAACCGTGCTGTTAATGGCTTGTTGTCAGTGGGTTTTAGGCAAATACCTTCAAGGCAGGAATCTGTCAACCTCCTACTCTTTCTTACCTTCCTTCCTGTATCTGTTCCTCCTACCTCTCTCTCCCAGCGTGAAGGGAACGTGGCATGTGCCCTAGCATCTGCTCTCTATTCTCTCTGTCCAACTAGAAGTTGCGGTGTGAATGACATGACTTGGCTCTCAGTTTAATGTTTCCACTCTGCTAATTCACTTTGGAGAAACATTACTGTCCATTACCTGGGCACAGACATGGTGTAGTCAGCCTACTATTACTGTAGCTATACATGAGATTATTTATTTAAAACAATGAACTATACAGTTTTTTGCAAAAAATGACTATTTATGCAGCTCTGTTGTCGTTAATTGCTGCCTGTCTCATCCATTAATTCAATGTTTTTCACTTACTCAGTGAGACTGAGAGACTCTTGCAGGCTGTTTTGACGTACAATACCCGTTCCTACAAACTCACTAAACTAAGGTTATTTGTCACCCCTTTGCAATACTAGAAAAGATTGCCACAAAATGTGGTTAAATTTCAATTGGTAAAGTTTTGTATGGAAGTGATATAATGTATTCCGAAGTAACTGAGAATCATTTCAATTCCACAGTCTAGGCTATGTAAATCACCAGAGAAATTACACTGACCAAAAGCCCGTACCTAATCATAAAATCTGATTACACTGTGATTGAAAACTGAATGAAAATCTCCCACAGCTTAACTGGAAATCACCAGGTCGACCTTTCCATTTTGTCCCTCTCACCATGAGAACTAATACATGTTTCCATCATCTTCTCCCCAGCCCCTTTTCCATCGCCTTGAGTCCTATCCTTTCATTACTCCTCCTCTCTATCCTCCCCTTTTACATGCCACAATGCTCTATCATACACAGAGAAACGATTTGAGGGAAGATAATGCTGCCTTGAATCCTGGCCTTGTGGATTATAACAGAGAATTAGGGTTGATTTGCTAGTGTTATGCTCCCGCCTCCCCACTACCTCTCTCTCACAGGCTTTTTCTAGCTTTAGTCCCTGCCCTACACCCACCACTTTCCTACCTCTGCCAGCCTAAGTCTGTTTCAGGATGTCCAAGCTTAGGGCCGATAGTGAAGAATATAGTCAGTGTGCATACCATAAACTACATAGCAGTTCCACATGGCAATGTTAGGGGGCTGTGATCTTGACAGAAATCTACCATCAGAGAGGAAAGCATTCACCAGATGAAAGGTTTTCCAAAACAAGCACCTCAATTTGCACAATTAGTTACCATCCATAAAGCCGTGTGCATCACTACTCTCCTATAGCTGTGCAACCTGGGTCACATGCAGCCACCCCCCGCATATAAGGTGCCCAGCTGTGCCTACTGGGCAGCACATGAAGTTCTCACTAAGACATGGAGGCCACAGTCACTGAACACCAACAGCCCTGGCCTGGGCAGAAGCTGTTATCAGGATGCCTCAAGAGCGCCTGCCCAAGCAAATCTTGTTTGGACAACATCTCAGCCTCCTGTCTGCAGGGGGTTAGAAAAAAGCAGTACAAAGATCATCTAAAAGCCAGTACTAAAGAAAATGTCAAATCATCTCACAACTGGAGCAAGCTGCTGTTAACCAACAGCTCTGCCACACAGGTACTGTATAGAGTAGCTGGAACTGCTGGAAGCAAAATAAATACAGATACATACAATACACAGATAAATAAATACATCCATGTCTGCCTCCAATAACCCAGATTTCACATGTCCAACATCAGATTAAATTGGTGGATCAAGGATTGGATCAAAGAACACACAGTAAATGAGGAGGAACGTCAGCATTAGATATGATAGACTACCATGAGCTAAAGAACTGTAAGGTATACATGTAGTTCATTTGTCAAAGTTAGGAATATATTAGAAAACTTAATAGCTAAAAATAGTTTGAACTGACTAGTTTAAGAAATTGTATTATCCAACACTGGGTCTTTACATTGAAAATGACCATTAAAATCACAGCAGATATTGGAGCACTGCACTATATCCACTATATCTGGCATTTAGTTATACATTTTCAATTACATAGCCTAATGGGCATTTCAAAGTATAATTAAACTTGGATTTGTTTTGTTTTGGACTTCCCTTTCACTGGAAAAAGTTAGGTTTGTTTTCAGTTCTCCCAGTCTGTTTGTGTTTTTGATACATACAGTTCATGGTGAATTAGGTTTGTCAACATTATTCGATTTATGAATGACAGCCTTCGATGTTTTTTTTTTTTTTTCTTTTACACAATTACAGAGCTGACCATGCAGCATGAGTTTCATTTGATGTAATTACATTTCATGAATAGTAGAAAAAAAATTAAGTAATGACATTTTTCAACTGAATAGGGGTAAAAAACGGGGCCTCTATGCTATACAGTTTGCTGTCCATCCCTGAGAAAAGACATTTAGCGTTTTACAACCACAGACAAAAAATATGCATTTAGATAATCTAGCATTGTTTTTACTTCTATTTTTCCCCCCATTGTAATAGAGCCTGGGTATATATCTCAGCATAATGACATCCCATGATGCTCACTGTTTGCATGGTAACCAAATATAATTGCCTGATGACCATGCACTGCTGCTTGCTCATTACTGTGGCAAATTAGTACTGCTGGAGAAGAGGAGACAGCTATGCCCCCACACTCTAGCACCACCCCACCCACCCACACTATATTATGGCTCTTTCATTTGCTTTTATAAGAGATAAATGATATCTTCACATTGAGGAAACTGTAAGCACAAATGCCCTCCTCAGCGACATTTCTGAGAAAGAAATGTGATTAGAAAGGCAATGCCAATATTTGCAGTGGTGTCACAAGGGACCAATACAAGCTTGCTACAGCTGTTGATAACAAGGCAATAAGAGGACCTGGACAATGAGGCCCTTGGGGTGACTTTGATTGAGAAAAAGGAAAAGCTGAGAGGTGAAAGGGGCGGAGAATGGATTTTTGCTTTAGTAAGACCCAGGCATCAGAGTGCAGACAATGGTGCATGCTTGTAAAGAGCAGCATGCATCTGAGCTATGTTGGATAATAGGTGTTTTTATGCGTTAGTGGGCTCGCTCCCGTGTACCTCCATCAGAGGCAGCTGGGGCCTCAGCCCTTGTTATATTCCCTGTCATTTAGCTTGAAGTGAAGCCTTTATTTGTATCTGCAGCTGTCGGCCAAGTGTTACCACAACAGCTTGTGAGAGTAGACCTGTCAGCGAGCGCCAGCAGCTAAAGGGGAAAGTAGTCTTTGTCCGTCCGTTCCAGATACAATCAAAAACTCAGTTTTGCCCTCCTACTTTTCCCCACAACCCCCCACCCTCTCTGTTCTCCTCCCTGTTCCTCATATCACACGAATGTCTCCTCATTTTACTGGCAGCTCCAGACCACATATTTCATGTTTTATCCAGTATGGAGTATTTTTATTGACACTTGTTTTATCCTAAGCCTGGGGTTATAACATAAGAGTCTGTGGGGAGCATGTCAGCTCCTCTTTCGAACAGGTTTGAGAGAAGGGAGAAATTATTTGAAATAAACAGTCTGGCTGTATACAGCATGACGTATAATGGATTAGATGGGGATTGCTTTGAAAATGCTAATAGATGACACAGGTCTGAATAACACTTCCAAGCCCAATTCAAATAGCACAGATGTTCCCAATTGCTGCTTGAGTCATTAATGGCTGCTAGCAGAACACATCTGCTATCATTAGCACTAAGCAGAGGAAAAACAAGCAGTTCAAATGTACGTTAATGGAAAATTTCCCCAAGACTTTAATCACTGTACTTCAAGGAGCGATTAAAAGAACAGAAAAAATTGGAATGAATCGATAGTGAAATATGGAAGCAGATGAAGAGATGAGGAAGAAGCTGCTCGTCTAGTAGCTTAGGGTTAGTTAGTTTAGCAGAGCTTGGCGACATTATCTTGGAGAGGTAACTGAGGTCTACACTAAGAATGGTCTAATTCCTGATAGTAAATATTTATCATCCAATCTGTTTACTGCAAATTACATTTACACGCAACCAAACTGCAGCAGTAGAAATGCTTTGTTCAAGGTGATGTTCGCTAATGTGTTTTATAATATTAACATTTCAATGTATTGAAAAATGCTGAATCAAAAAAAAACTTGAGATTTTGTTGCTTTTGATGGAGGTCAGATGTCTTTTTTGAAATACATACGCTGCATACATAACTAATCATATGCATAATAATTTCTATGCAATGACATGATGTCATGAATCAAGCATCAACACAGGGATGTACACACACACACACACACACAAGCAGGCAAGAGCACATGCATGAGCGTAGTTACTCTATGATCCGGTCCCTTCAGCGGCAGACTTTTCTTTTGTTCACCACACTCTTGGTCTCCATCGGTAACTGTTACCCAGGCAACCGAACAGACAGAGAGAAGGTGAGCGAATGGGCAGAAGAAAGAGGGGAAAAAAGATTGGTGATTCAAACACTCATACTTGAGTTTTGTCTCTCCAAAGGTATAAACTATAAATAATATCCTTCCTCATTCACTTGCATTGGAACAGAAAGACTGAAGAGAACTAATTTGCTTTGGTCATGACACTTGCCCAGCTGAACAAGAGCTCTATTACAACCGTTTGTGCATTCAAGCACGCACATGTTGTGTGAAAGAGGGACAGACAGATTGTGTATGAGTTGCACATCAGTATGTCTGTACACGTCTGAGTCTGGGAATGTTCTCTGAATGGATGTTAAAAGGATGGTTGCTAAGAAAGCCACTCAAATGGTATGAGATTGTTTCTAATAGTTGTACAATAGAGTATATTTTAAGTTAGTTTTAAATAGCCTAATGCATAAGGAAATGCATCCAGAACAATAGCTTTTGTTTATGCAAATGTACAGATACAGGGCAAGTTAAATCACAAATGCAACTCAAAGACTCCCACATGAAGTCATGCACACCACTACTGCTGAAGCAATTAACTGTGATATTAAAGCAATCCTTTATATTTTAACCACTGACTCTAATCTAAATACTGTTTGGACAACGAAGGTCCTGGGTTCAAATCCACTGAACAGCTAAGGTTATTTCTGTTTCCAGAGTTCCATGTGTGCAGGCGTTGTCTCTTTCATTGACCAAACTGATGCTTCTAGCACAAATCAGCACTCAGATTGTCCCATATGTATGAATGTGTGTGAATTTGTTCTGTATCTGTCTGTGAACAGCCATGCAGAAAATGGACATGCATGATAGCATATAGTTCAAACATACAACTACATGCAATGTAGCACAGCGACAGTCACACAGGTGGCTGACAAGATTCTGTCTTTGATGCTTTAAACTTGCAATATACACACAATGTAGACGCTGTTGAAATAATTGAAGACAACTGAATATTGTTAGAAAGCACAACCCCAAGGCTAACACAAGGCTAACTTTTCTGATATGTTTGCCACTTGCGGAGAATATGTAGCCTCATTAAAGTGAACAAGTGTGTTTGTGCATACTGAATAACAAACCAGTTCTATGACATGCTGTGCATGTAAAACACAGATGGCTATGAATCAGAGTGCTCTAGATTTTCACCAAAGCATATGCAGAAAACCATTTTAAGAATGTTAAATCTTGCTGAAATAATGTCACACTATGAAAGCCATAATTTCTCCATGTGTAACTAATAACTTACACTTTCCAGAAACACTCCTTTTCTTTGTTAGACTCATATCACACCCATAGTCTTGGAATCGAGCCATTATGGCAGTGGTGCAGTCCTTGAAGCAGCACTAGAGCACCTGACCATGTGTTTAGTGCCTGGTTAAAATCTGGAATCAGAGCAGCTTGAACATGTGGGAAACATGCCAGGAAGCTTCCACAAAGAGCTGCTTGTACAGCTCCCTCCCCTATGGATACGAGCAAGCGAGTCAGGGCCAAGCAGAGCATGTAAAGATCACCTTGACCTATACATATGTTCTACCTGCTGTAGAAGAATACAGTGAATAGTGGTCTGTTACTAGGCTTCTGTCCTCCTTAAGGACTAATTAAAGGAAATTAGACATTTTACACTTGCCCCAGGTGAATACTGGCCTCATATCCATGTTCAGAGTGAGGGCAAAATACCTGCATAGATCACAGTAAAAATACTGTATTTTACAAAGAAAAGTGATGTTACTGTTGCAGCTCCCTACAGTAATAATTTAATAGAAAACACTGATTAGAGAAGGTTGCAAGAGTTTCCACATAAGGTGTAAGACCATGTTAAATTTGACCACTGGTTACACAACAGTGAGCTGTGTTGCAAACATGAATTACAGTAAAAGCAGGTAAATGTGAAACTTCATATTGCTTATTTTCCCAACAGTACGTCACGGAACAAATGGCTCGGGTAAGAAATATTACCAAGGGGGTGAGGCAGGTCAATCCATTGATTTGATTGACGTATGGGGAGGATGTAGCTGAATGTGTCTCATCTGTAATTCTGTATGAGCATGTTTATATGTATATATAAAATAATGAACATGTGTGACCCAGTGACACCATACATTTTTAATGAGAAACATTAAAAGGCAGTGCAAATTTTACCTACAGTACAAAGCTTTACTATCAGAAAAGAAGCATCACATAGGAAGCAAAATCTGTGTTCCCACAGAGCATGGGGTGTTTGCATTAGTCTTTGAAGAAAAGGTAAAACAGGTGAGAGGACAAATAGTCTTTCAAAAAGACCCCTATGACTTCCAACAAAAACCAAAAGAACTATGCCCGGAATAGGCACACCAAGGACCACTCCTGCAACTAGGCACATTTAGAGTGTCCCAGTGGATGAGAGGGTCACACCAATGTGAGTGGATGTTGCAGTAAAGGGGAGCTCACTAAATACTGTTTTCAGGTGAAAAACCTAAAAAAAAAAAAGGTTTCTTAACGTTCCTGGAGAACAGCGAGTTGCTAGATGAGGTTCTCTCTTAATCTGCAATGGTAATAGAAACCATTTGTGACTCTGGAGGGGTGTTAGTGGGAGGAAATGACTGTATATAGTGGACATAATTTAAAGAGGCCAAAGCATAGTCAGAAATAAAAAAATAAAAAAAACAAAACAGTTAATTTTTCCACACATGACCCACGGTTGCACTCCTTTGAGTTGCCATTAATAGCTATTGCAGACTAAGACTGTTTATCTCTACCAAGGCTTCTGTTTTACAACACACTGTTATTGTGATGGACAGTACATGCATTGCAAAGTAGAACACATGCAGCATGGCTTGAGGCAAAGAGCGAGATAAGGCTGAGACACAATATATTGATTAATTTAAACCTGACTGAGGCTTGATGTTTTGTTTTGTTTTGTTTTTTCTACGCAACCAACGGTATCTGAGGACTGAGGAAGGAAAATTCCAGCTTGTGGAAAGACTGTAGCCGCAGCAGAAAACATTTATGGAATTAGCTCTGAAAAATGACTTTCAGAAGACCTTAATTGTCAGAAACAGTATTGCAAACATTAGGGCCCCCCAAAAACTATTAAATAAGCCAACTGGATGAAAGCAGAAGTTTCATCAGTGGATGGAGCTCACGGCTGCTCTTGATGACAACATTCACTAAGGTAAGTAGAGCTTCAGCTGCCTTGTCAGACTACACCTGCAAAAAAAGCCAATGATAATTCACACAGCTACATGTCAACCAGGCAGTGACATTATATTGGTTTAACGCCAATATGCCCAGCCCGGTAATTACAGTACCAACTAATACATCGTTAGCAAGTCGTCCACCGCCTGGAAGGAGGAAGTCTGAAGTGAGAACGTGTCACATGATGTCTTGTTAGTTTATCGATGTGCACTCGTTCACTGTGGAAGCACAGGAACATGTCGCACGTGAAAACTGAAATTTAATGACACCGCTAATTATTAGTTAGTTAAAGTTTATGTAAATTCACTATTCACTAATTGTTTTTAATTGTACAACTCAAATTAAACTCCTCCTTTTACAGCCCATATTGACGCATATTGAATATATCTGTAGCATGTGAGCCATATGAACTCAGAATGCTCTCCTATTTTCAATACTCAACAAACAGTGCTGTAGATTTAGTTTCCCTTGATGTGGTATATGCTTGCTACTGCAACTCGTGTCAAGGGATGAGATGTCTGATATCTCTTATCTTGTGTTAGCTGCAACACTGGACCAGATTTGCCTTGGAGTTTTTTTTTTAATCCACTTCTACGAAGGTACTTTTTTTCTGGTTAAACTGTTCCCTTTGTGTAAGGAATCACATGAAATAACACAATAACACAAAGCAAACATTTGTCACTTGTAGACATATTATAGCATGATGATGGGTGCCAGGGGCATATGTCATATGAAATATGACATAGGTGTCATATGAAACGCTTCAGTGCTGCAGTAGCAATATGTTTCAGACTTCAGGCACATCATCACTTTAAGTTTGGATCACTTGGTGAACCACAACATTACAAACAACATAACTTAATAATTAACCTACTTATTTATTTATTAAATAATATATTTTTGCTATGCATCCACACAGTATAATTTTAGAAAATCTTAATACTATAGACTATGACCATGAAAATAATGCTTTTTACATATTATTTAAATTATTGTGATCTAGGTATAAAAGAAAAGAATGAAAACAAAGCACTCAGATCTGAGGAGGCTTAATGCTTCACATAGCTTAACGAATGAAATGTCTTTCAGGTCAAGAATTAAGAGGTTATGATTGAATGTAAGCAGAATGCTCATTGGGGAATAAATAAAAATACCAGAATTATTACAGTTTAAAAGTCAGAATTTTACCAAGGCACCAATATTTTATTTGTAGTACACGTATGTGTAATTAATATTAATAATGGTGCAATAAGGGGTATCTTGTAAAGTATAAGCAGCAAAATGAAAGCAAAGCAGTTAAACAGCAATTGAAGTACCATGACCCCATTTAAGACATATTAAAACCCACAAACACTCCACTTTACACTAATTAGGTGATCACTAGTAAAGTCATTTTGATCATGTTGCAACAATCTGATAACACTATAAATGTTATTTTCAATCACTGCAGTGCACGTAGAGTGTGCTCAAAGAGAACATGTAATAAAAAAAGCTACAGCTAACAATAGTTGATTTCTTTTTCAGAGTGCTCTTCACTTGACATCAGAATTTCCCAGTGCTGATTACAATTCTAACGGTAAATGGACAAATAACAATAATGAACACTTTCAAATTCAAATTACTCACACCGACCACATTATTCTCTTTAAATCTGATTGAGATAAGCTTAGATCACTTGCATTTGCATTCAAATGACACTTATCTTTTAACTGAGACCAGGCTGCCCACTTAAGTGTTACTGATATACACTGATATATAACTGATGTAACAGTCCCCTGTAATGATGTCAAAGCAGAGTATCCTTCCATGGATGTGCAAGATGAATTGTTTCATTGGAAATATGGCATCAACTGAGATGCACATAAACTTATGCCCCTTAAGCTGAAACAACCAATTGAGCTAATAAGTGGTGTTTAGAACAGACATCGGTGTCAGTGGTCTGGTTGTTCCGTCTCAGTGGCCTCGGTATAACGTAATGTATTTCAGCATTTATCAATAGTTTGCAAATGTAAATAACCAGTCATAGATCAAAAGATCTGTTTAAAATCCCTAAATCACTTACAGTCTTGTGTCATTAGTGTGCAAGGCTGTGACTGCAGTGGAAATGTGGCCGGGCTATTTCGAGAAGAGTCATGTGGGTCATTTTGGAAGGTACAGCAATAACCTACAGAGGTTGTTAAGGTATAAGGATGTGTTAGATTTTACCTACAGTACAGCTAAAAATAAGGTAAATGACCTTATGGAGACAGACGCTCGATTTACCACTTACACCTTTTGAGTGTGTCAGCAAGGATGTAGAGAAGCATTATTAATGGCAAAGACCAACTCACAACATCACGAATGCAACAACAACAGCATTAATAATAATGATAACGATACAGAAGCTGCCTGTCAGTGTGTAAGCTGGTAGGTATCAGTAATTTAATTAGCACTGATTCCATATTCATAGTGCAATAACATGCATGTGTAAAATCATAGAAAAGGTAACTCACTCTGACTCTAATGTAATAACTGAAAGTGTCCTCACCCACTGTAGCATTATGCCTGCGTGTGCCAGGGCATGGTGAAAATTAATTTCTGTAGCCCCTGACTTCACAGGACCCACAGTTGCCTCAAATGCCTCGATGACCCTCCACACTGATGGTCATACATCACCAGTGACTGCTTAATTATAAGGAAGCCATTCCAACCGTGTAGGGTGCACTGTATCTTCATGCATATCTATCAGGATGGAGATAAGAATAGTAGATCTCCCTTCACTTAGTGTGAGTTCAGGAATATTAAATGACCTCAGGCAAATGCTCAAATATAACAAATGAGCCAGACTGATTTTAAATATGAAATGTTTGGTGGTTCTTTCAGTTTTTAGTCATCTACTGTGTGATGGTAGCTAACTGGTGTATTTACCATAATGTCCAGATAGTCAATGAAGCATGTCTAATTTCCATTTTGTGTTGTCTCCAGATCTCAGGGAATAGATCATTATACCCTGTAATGTGGCACACGAAAGGCTCTGAACTGCCAGCCTTTATTGCATCTCATTTTGGTAAAATACTACCTGTCCTCCCAGTGAACTCAAACATACCATTTCTTTGAAAAATCCTCCTCAGTACTATACACAATATGAGTGATTGCTGTTTCCCCTGAACCTTATATTCAAATTCCCACTGCATTATTTCATCCCCAGCACTGATGAGAAAGAAACGCAATTATACCTCACCTATAATTCTATTTCCCCCCAAAAAAACTTTCTATATTATATCATGTATTGTGCATCATAGATGGTTGCTGATGTACAGGTTGCACTGAGTGGAGAAAATAGCTTTTTCTCAGTGATCTGTTGTAGCTGTGGGACAGGGGCTTTGTTTGAGGGCTGCTTTAGGACATCTCAGAGGTTTGATCAAAACTCCAGCGAGGCTCTTTTCTCGAGGCAAAGTGTCTAGTATTAGATGATAATAATTCTATGAACCACATTAGCTTGTCTTCATTTTAAAGAGCTGTCAAATTTCTTATTGAAATTGTTTCAAATCCGACTTATCATACTCTCTATCTGTGTATGTTTGCATACATGTTTTTCTATGATTGTATGACTGCATTGACACATTTTAGCTCAAAACTGTCTTTGTAAAGACTTTTGGCACATTTTTACTTGCGAGACAGTGACAGAAATGGGGGAACTGTAATCAAATACGTTTCCAAAACTGATATATAGAACACTACCCTTTCAGTGATTACCATCACAGTTTGCATCCTGCTTGAAATTCTCATAGGCATAAATCAAAACAAGCAGAGCCAAGACTCGAAATGGTTTGATATAAAGCCAACCATAACAAATTAAAGGCTTGCATTTGCCGCTTACGTGCTCTGTAGGCTTTGCAAATACAGTGAAAAGAAATGTAACATTTTCTAGGTCTTGAAAAGTGATCTGATCTTCACCAAAGTCACAAATACAAACAAACTCACTTGGCAATGTAATGGCAACATTTTTGTCACCAATTTTCCATCCTTATTATAATAAAGACACGTGTGAGTTATGAATCTTTCTATTTCATCAGCTTGGAAATATTGACTTTGCTGATATTTATGACTTTGGTGATCAGATCACATTTCCAATTGCCAAATTATGCAGAAAATCATAAAACTGTAAAATGTTTTCAGATAAAGGCCCCAGGTAAGACCAGGCAGCAAATTGAGCAAAAAACATTATAAAGTGTAGGTAGGGGGAATTAGATTATACTGTATTATGGCATGAAGGCATGGATCCATGACAGACTACTGTGTCGTACAGAAGTCAGACAGCGAAAACAATAGTAGTGTAGCTGGGGGAAGCAAGTGACTTCAACTCTAACAATTGATGCTCTCATTTAATTTGTAAAGTAAGAATATGAATAAACTGACCACAAAAAAAAATCTGTCTTTATTCATGTTGTTAATTAGTTCACATAGAGAACAGCTCATGTTTTCCAGGACACAAGTTGTAATTCTAAAGTCATCACAGACTAGGTAGGAAAAAATAAAATGTTCTCATTAGGACTTTTATACATGATGGTGAGTGTACACCAGTACGCTGAAACTAAATCTGGTACTCTAAAGTCTGAAGTGATTGTTTTTAAAAAACAGCAGTATTTTCTGTGTGTATCCTAACACATATCTCAGTACATTTGGTAGTAAGTGATTCTTCTTGCCTGCCATGGAAACCAATCTCTACTGGCTTTTTCCTTTTTTTTGCACTTCTATGATACTTTTCTTTAGAAAGCAATTAACTGTATAAATCAGGTAAATTGTTTCTACAGTTGTTATATAAAACTTGCTAAGTGACATAAGTGAAATTGGATTATGGGAATTTTAAGTTTTGTGCATTTTTTACTTTTTATATTTATTTGTTTGCTTTTGTTTTTCAGTGAATTCAATCTAAATTTTAATTATGTCTATCCAACATCAACATTTGGTAAATAGCTTTATGCTTGTTTTGTGTCTTGTCTGTGTGAAAGTAATGCTTTCTTTTGGTAATAAACATGTTTTTCTTGTAAGCACAGAAGTCTGTGTGTGGATACAACCATTCTGTAAATGACTATAGTTGATATGAACCTTCACAGGAACATTATCTTTTAAAAAAATGTTTAGTTTTTATGTTATAGCCAAAAATAATTCTTAAAAGTTCTTAAAAGAGAAAAAAGATCATAGTGTCAAATCAAGTGGTTATAAATGTAACTCACTCATCATAAAACAAATGAGCTATTTCTGATCGCTACATCAGTCAGCTGTCATTTTGGCCTGTGTTAAAACTGATACCTGTCTCTGTCTGCCGCTGTCGTATGACAGGGAGACAGTGTAGGAGAAGGACGGTGAAAAGCAGAGAGAGTTGGGAAAACGATTGCTTGAGTGAGTGAGAAACTGACAGCCCAATGCCAGAAGAATAAAGTGCTCACACTTCAGTCTGGCCCAGAACTGACAGTATCAGATATAATGATGTTCACTCAAAGAGCCAGGAGACACCTTGGGGCCATGAGGCCACACCAGCACACCTGCAGAAGTGTCCTGTTTTGACTGGCTCGATATGCTTTTCCTATCGCCCCCCACCTTTGCATTTTATACACTAATGTCTCTTTTTATAGAAATGCCAGCCTATAGGAAATGAAGAAATGATCACATGAATTGCATCATACAGAGTGACATTGCACTGCTAATAAAACATACCTGGTAGGTAGCTTGTGTTGTTTTATTTATTTATTTTATTAGTGGCACCATGGAGGAAAGCTTTACTTTTATAGGTGCTGCCAGGTGAGTTTTCACATGAACCAAGAGTGCCCAGAACTCAGACGCAAAGATGTGAGTGACTGTTTCAAAGCTGACCAAAGTATTTAATCAAAAAGGAGGTCCCAGACAAAGGTAATATTTTTAGTAGGTGTTAACCTGCTGAAAACTACAGGATTTGATAATCGTCTTTCTCCATGGAAAACATTTTGACATGTCAGAAAAAAGCAGGTGTAAATAATGAAATGAATGCTGGAACCGTTCTATTTATAAGCTGTGGTTTCAGAATCCTGGAGCACGCTGGCTTACTGTCACACTGCCATGGTTTCTGGGATACTTGAATAGAACAGAGCCATTGTTAATGTTATTAGTAACACCTGTGCTTTCCCTACTATAAAATCCAATCAAAATGTCTGATGTGAAAAGACCTATCTAAAAAATCTCATTGCCAGGAAATAACTGGTGTCAGACTTGTTATACAAGCTAATATATAAAAGACTATCACCATTTTAAATATCATCCTTTTTCCAAAAATGTTTTATTTTCTTTCTGAGAATAGGAAAATGATAATGGTGTGATGCAAGGTAAAAGAAAAAGGGTTAAGAAACACTGCTATAAAAATATATACTGTAGTATAAGAAAGAATATGTATACAAAATGTATGAAAACAAGCAACTTTGTGAATGTCTTATGGTTTTTTTTTATGTTTTCACTTTCACAACTTCAAATTGTAAATGTCATAAAGATGCTATAGCAGGTTTCAATGCTATTTCAGTGTTGAATGCTTGTATAACATTGCCTAGAATGAAGTTTTATATAATATTTGATAGTTTAAAGCCACAGTGTTATTGTTGTGTCAATTGAAAATTAAAAACTATAGACATATTCAAATGTTTAAATCTTGTTTATGTCACTACCCATTGCACAGTCATGAAAGTGTTATGCCAGCCTTATGAAAACATCTTCACATAAAGTGTCACCAAAAGTGCTTGGAGGGTGAAATAGGAGGAGGTAAGGCTGTGAGCGGGAGAGGTGAGAGGATTTGAGTGAAAACGGAGGTGGATAGAGCGAAGAGACGGTGCAAGGAGAAGAGGGGAAAGACGGAAATAGAGGAGGTAGTGGGATGTGCAAGGAGAGGTGAGGTAGGAAAAGTCAACAACAGAATAGGTGAGAAACATGAGACTGGAAACCTGAAAAGTTGGAATTTTTTGGGCAGAAAACAAAGCAGTAAATTGACGTTAACAACGACGGAGAGGAGGATGGAGCCATAAAAACACAGTGTGGTGTATTTACAGCAAGTTTAAAAGTGAAGATGAAGGACTTAAAAGGTACAGACATCTGTAAAGGAGACATAAAGGTACCAAGTACAATTTAGAAAACAAAAGCTGTAAGGATGGTAAGTTATAGTACACATGGTCACGTTAAAGTGCTGCAATAATGTATCTGCTGAGGCAATAACTGATCTAGCAAATGTACAGAATCACATAAAGCCTCGGAAAACATAACCATATAAGCAGATAAAACACAAACAGTACTTGTGAGCATAAAACACTGAAATATTCAGAATAACACGTGCATTTGTCAGACGAGATCTCACCTTACCTAACTAGATTTGCTGCAGCTACAGAATTTACATTAAGAGGCACACCAGCTCCTGACTCCACTACTCTCTCACTACAAGAGGGTAGTGTGCTGCGCAGATGTAGATGTGCTTTTACCAGACTGGTTTGACATTTGAAGATCTTTACTGTCATGTCCACACCAAACTTCTTCCCTACAATGTGTCTCGTTAAATCAGAAACGTTTCCCGTAAAAAAGCTTCACTTCCAGCTGTGACGACAAACACTAACACTGTGCATGTTATGCGTCATGAAGATTACTCATTGCTTGTCTAAGGTGTATGATCACATCAAGGTGTCTTAATACACTTAACAATAAATGAAGATTAACAGGAGTTGCAACCTACTGTGGAATTCTGATAAACAAGTCATTAGGATGCAGTTATAAATATATCCTTTATACCTGATGGTGGGACACCACTTTAATTATCACAGTAAAGGCCAGATTACAAAAGCATTCAAAATAGTGAAATGTCATGGCTAAAGCAGTTCCTTTTAATAGCATAGCTGTTATCAGTGAATTCATTTATTTGACATAACATTAGCAAGCTGTCATTGCTTGCAAGTGGCAAGGGTGACCTTTGGGTTATGGAGACTAGAAAAACCCAAAATGGAGACGATATTGTAGCCATGAGCTGTTTGAAATAGGAGGCTGTGGTAGAGAGATATATTTTAAATAAACTATGAAAACTGATTGTCTAAATCCCAATCCAGCTAATAAGTGCATTTTCATCTTCAGTAACCATCCAATTAATTAAATAATGTGTAATCCCAAGAACAAAATTCCATATCGCAGTAAACAGCACACAACAAACAACAAAATTACTAGCCCCCAAGAAAACTACCAACATTAGCAACATTCATAAACTTTACATAGTAAAGCATTCATAAATGTTAAGGCCCCTGATTGGCCCTTTTAAACCAAGTGTAGTAAAAATTGGTAGTCAAATATTAGGCTCCATGTTTTTGCATTTGCGTTTTCTTTTTTTTTTTTTTTTTCTATTCAGAACAGAAAGTAAGAAAAAGAAAGTATGAAACTCAGAATAAAGATGCTAATGGATGCTCATCCTCAGGAGGGGGAGGTAATGTACCGTATACAGCCATTTCTAGAACAGCTGTACATTGAATCATTGCAAAGCGCAGAGTCAGATTCCATTAAAAACAAACCTGGGTGTGGTCAAAAGTGCAAAAGTTCAGCCATCAAAAAGAAAGCCCTGGATCTCTGCCAACATGATTGTCACTGAACTGGCCTCTTCTGGGTTCAGGGAAGGCTGTGCTGAGGGCTCTTCGTCGTGGTGGTCTTCGGGGTCATAGTCCAAGAAAAACTATACTGCTCACACGGCAGCATATCAGAGGCAGACTGAAGTCGTCCCTTTGACACCAGAGGATGAGCTTTGGAAGTCTGTTCTTTGGTCTTAGGTGTTTAAGCACATGGATGCTGCTTTTGTTTGGCGAAGGAGGGAGAGGCCTTCAACCCTTCCCACAGTTACGCATCGAGATGGGAGCATAATGCTGTGGGGCTGTTTTGCTGCCTCAGGCACAGGGAACCTTGTTCGGGTGCATGGGATCATGAAGAAAGATTATATTGACATTCAAAGCTAAACCCGAGTGAAGTCCTGAAAAAATAAAATAAAAATAAAAAAAAAACACTGCTCTGAAAATACACACTCTGAGTTGGAGTTACTACTTTCCAAGTCTCCAAAAATATGTTGTCTATGTTGCACATGATGCAGATCTCAGTTTGAATGAATTAATTGAGTGCCTTTAGTGGCATGAAAAGAAGCAGGAGAGGGCAGAGAGTTTATGGTTATGGACGCTTCCATGGAAAGGTGGAGTTATGTTTGATTTCATAAGGGGGCTAATAATCTTGTCTTCAACTGTACACAGGGGGATGGTCACACGTTTCTGTATTCATTTGCCAGGCGCACATGTATTCATGACTGACTGTACAGTACATATAGTCTATGCTCAACTACATTTATTATTTACATTTATAGGTATAGACACTTTTTATTACTCACCATTACTGAGATGTGCAGCAGATGCATGTGTTCATGTAGGACATGAGCAGGCTCCCGGGCTGTGGGCTGTGTTGTCTGGGCTAGAAGCTCAGACTCAGTCATGGACACATGGAAGTACAGTGTCCCATTTTCCAGCCACTGCTGTTTCCAGTGTACCTGAGAAATATCTTCTCCTGTTCCCGACATCTCTGCAGAGAACAAGGAAAGAGAAAAGATGGAAACTATTTGTGAGATCAACACTTAATCCATGAGAATCTGACATTTAAACTGTCTGTGTTAAAGTACATCACTTCTTAAACACATTCTGTGAAAATTTAAAAGTTAAAACACCAAAGCTGTTTTGTGAAGAACAGACAAAAGTTCAGATGTGACTGGTAGGTTATGCATTAGTATTCTAGAGATAAAGCAGTGCTCAATCTCAGCACACACAAACACGGTGCTTCAACTAGAACGTGAAGAGCTGGACAGACTTCTTAGGCTGCATTTTGTGCAGCTGTGCAGTTGGCTCAGTAAGAATTACTGTTAAGCCACTGAATTGTTTAGTTTCCTTGATGAAATCTTTATGATTGCAGTTTTTTACCCATGGTATTACTCTAAGATTAGTCTAAATTCAGAATGAATAAGTGGCAAGCACCACAAATGTTCCAGCCATGACAGTTAACGCAGCACTTCAGTTCTAACCGCAATGAGTGACAGATGGGGAAGTCTTATTCCTGTTAATATCTGATTGTTTACACTCCTCTTTTTTGTCTGTCAAAGAATGGCCGAGACACACACATACACACAGGCTCTAAATGAGAAGACAATAGTCCATTTTACACTACTCATTTATTAGTAGCAGGGTAGTTGCACCTCAGCTGCAAAGAACCTCTAAGATGTCCAAAAGGTTGGAGGCAGCAGTTAGTCACTGATTACTATTCTTAACCAGAGCCCAGTCTTACTCCAACTCTAACTTGATCCAGTATCCTCTGCACATTATATTTGGCCCTATAGTCTTCTTTGTCTCCCACCCCTCCAGCTAAACGTCACGCTGCTAATTCACTGATTCACTGAACACTGGGGCACCTTAAGAGTTATTTATTTAGGTACAGTGTAAATAGGCAAACATGTCTTAAGAAGGGTCCACCTTTTCACCAATGAAGCATGGGTCTATCAAATTTAATTAAACGTATGTGTCCAGTTGCAGAAATGCTGTCTCACCACTCAATATCCTTTTCATATCTGCATAAATCCTCCTACATTTTTTACCAATATAAAACATCAGCTTGAGGCCAGTTCTGGCACTAAGTACCCAACATCAAAGGAAAGCTGGAAACCTTTAAAAGCAACGGAGAAAGGGAGATGTGCAAACAGAAAAAAAAAACACAATTGCAATTTATGGAGCAATGGGAAAAGGAGATGAATAGGGGCAGGGGGCTCACCGGTTTATCTTGATATGGATCATGGCACAACAATGTAATGCTATCAAGTGGGAGTGGTTGTTCAGTAGAAGAGTACTGAGAAGCCTCAGGGAGCCTCAGATTGTGAGGCTTGATACAGTATTTGTCATGTGGCTGGGTGACAAGGGCATAGACGTCTGCTGACATCTCCTATCAGCGGCAGGTAGCAAATGACAAATGGCTTTTGGTGCAGCTGGTTATTAACCCACTGACTCTGGGTCAAGGGATATGGGCGCCAGGGGAGATGTTGTGTGAGCTGTGCTCAATACTGCCAAAGGCATTCAGGTGCAGGTAGGGAGCATGAAGAACAGATATCCTCCAAAATGACAGAACTCATGACATCAGGTATTTTTACAGCACCCTATATTATAACGTCTTCTTAAACCCTTGGTCATGTCTTGGGATTACTTGACTGTTCGGTCCAAAAGTTCAGAAGTCGAACAATATTCAGTTTAATATAAAATAAAGGAAATAGCAATATTATTACCTAATTTTTGGCATAATAGGCGTCAGCAAATAGTTTGGATATTACTAAATAATAAATGAATTATATGATTCATCAGCTATGAAAATTGTGTTCAAACAATTCTACTAAAAGTCTACTTTTACTGACTGATTTCAGCTGTAAGTCAACATACTTTTTTATCATAAATCTGTCTCCACTCTTTTATACTATCCCCACTCTTATAATGGACCTGTGAAATGTTCTATACTTTTGCTGACTACAGCTTATGATAAAATTTTGTAGGGTGTGAAATTCCTAAATGCCATTACTGCTGGCTCTTTATATTTAATCTATGCGCTGAACACACAGCTTGACCTTTCACCTTGACAGGAGATAAAGTTCTGTCTGTTGGGCCAGCAGTGAGGCCTGTCCTGCCATCTGTTTTAAACAGAGCTTATCAAGCACTTGTCATATTTACCTTGGAACTTTGCTGACATGCTTTATGTGCATTATAGGTGGCTTTAAATAACTCTGATTATGCACAAAGCTGACAGTTTGATCCAAATTAAAAGTGATTTTCCTGTGGTAGTGATGCTTGCAGTAATATAAGCAATCACATGCAAGACGGATGGACAGTAATAGAGTTTCTAGGGCTGTTACCTACCACTGTACGATTGTTATGTAGATGAGGACACTCAATAAGCATGCTATTTAAAGACAAAAGGACTGTGTGTGTGTGTCCTTGTCTTTTGTTCTATGAGGCTTGTCATTGGGCAACAAGCCAGACGTTAGTGGGACATAGGTGTATGGCCTCAAGGTGTGCTTGTAATTCATTAGGAGGAACATTATTAATGTGTATATTGTGAGCACATGTAGCTATTGTATGAGTGAAGTGAAGGCAGTGAGCTTCCAGCAAGAGTGTCAGTAATACAGTGTCTTCCAAACAAACCAAGGACAATCCAAAGGAACGACACACTGTTATCAGATGATTCAAAACTCATCAAAAGACCATACTCGTAGGTCATTACATACAGAGTGTGTGATCTTTACACTCCTGTCAATTATTTTCCAAACCAAACACTACATGTGATGTGAAGTGTATGCATCTTACAAGCAACTCTTGGGTTCATTCAGTATATATTATCAGCAAATCTATGCAGAGTAGGCAGACAAGCAGTACTGTAAATTATACACTTCAAATAATCTACTGTGATGACCCCTGAAAACCTTACTGGTTTGCTTGAATAATTCTCAATAGTAGAGTGAGTGTATTTCAGTTGGCAATATTTTAGTTTTTTTTGGTTCAGTTCATAAAGGCTAAATCTTTTATTTAGCTTATGTGTGGTGGTTAGAGAGGAGGTTGTACCAGCAAGCATTTACCACGAGACCTGAAAGCCTAAAAACAATAAGAGAATGATTGATCTGCATTGATATACTTTCCATGTCCAAATTCACTTTTTGGTAGTCAAGTAATCTGAGACAAGACTCCATTTGTTGATTTCAAAGCTTATCCTGTTATCCTGAATTGCTTGATGTGCAATGATGGAAGCTGAAAAAAATCAACTAACAACTGTTTACGTTACAATGAACGTGATAACAATTCAGCCATAAAAAGCTGTAAAACCAAATATGAAAAACTTGGTTTAGTCAGGAAGGAGATATTGAAAGATTGCCACAAATCCTTAATAAAGCCTTCTTAAACTTTGGTAAGTCTTCTCTATGGGTACTTAAGATGTAAGTGAAATCAACTGAACCCTCTATGTCAACAGAACTTTTATTACAGGACCTGGTGATCATGTAAGTGCTCAGTCTATGTACTGTGTTACTGTGTTTTTCGCGTTTGTTTTTTTTTTTTATCTGACTCTCTAAAATCCTTCTTCTTTTCTTTACCACTTTTAGGCTTAGTTAGAAATGCTGAGTTAAATTTTGGGGTTAACTGTAGTTTTCATATTCTTAAAATTTTACCTTGAGCAACAGTAATTTCCACTTAGAACAGTCTCACGGTGTTAGATCTCTGATGAGATGAGGTTTCCCATGAAAACCAAATGAGAACACAAAAGTCTGGCTCCAACACAAAGCAGAGGCAATCCTAATCTAAGCTTGCATTCACGGTACTCGCCAATTAGTGCTAAAACATAAGACATAGTTTTACTCACAGGTGCCTGTACAAATTTAGGATATAATTAGAGAAATTAAATCAGCAATGGAGGAACAGCAAAGTGAGAGCCATATTTTCTATCTGCTGAGAGATAAACAGATAAACAAAGAACATTCTGTAATTTCCAAATCCAACCTGCCACGTCTTAAACTTGAATCACACTTGGTAATGTTAACAAGTGCACATGCAATACCACACATGGTGATACTAAACTAGATGTTTTATTCATTTAATACCAAACACTACACAAAGTATTGTCAATCTGGTTAACATGGCATTAATACACGTCTGTAATTTGACTTAAACTCAATGTCTATGTTTCGTTTACAGCTTATTACTGATCAAAATAGCGAATTAATGCTAGTGTAGATTTGCTTTCGTGTGCCAAATCAGTTGATTCTTTCTTTGTCGGCCTCTTTCACTAGCAGGGCTAAGTTAGCTTGTGTCAACATCAACTCCAGACCTGTCCAGTTACTAATTATTTGTTTCTATTTTGTTGTTTTTCAGGCATGTTCTTGAGCACTGAAGCACTCCTTCCTGTCTGATTAAAAACATCTTAAAATGTTAAAGTTATTAATCTAAAAACAAACAAATAAAAGACAAAATCTCCCCTTCCTGCACATGTTTAAATTCTTAACAGGCTTATTGCTGCCACTAGTGGTTATTAAAGGTATATGCTATAAGTTCGATTGAATACCCAGAAAACTGCAATAGCATGTCCAAAGACTGTGTAGCTATAGTCTAAAATCTTCAGATATCTAATGTATCTCTCCAGGGCCCTTATTGAGTGAAAAAGTGAGGTCACTATGTCAGGTTGAAAATGCTCGAAACAGGAATCTTCCATGAAACTCATTCCAATTTCATTATGAAACTGGTACAAACATGCATTTCAGGTAACAGGACTTGTGGCATAGAAATCAAGGTGAAAAAGAAAACTTGACTTTCTTCAGTGTTTCCATTAAAGGGCGCACACATTGATGGTAGGAAAAAAGTACATCCGGCAAGCGGCACACTCAAACACACTGTTTTAAAAGATCAGAATGGATATCCAGTTCCAGATGTAAGATGGTAAAACATTGACCTGTTCACTTCGACTGGAACGTCCACACGCATGCACACAATGCACATTCATGAATTCAAGGAGAAGTGTTTAATAGAGGCAGTGTTAAAACATTAACTTTAAATTTTTAGCAGGATCACAGATTATGACTTGTGAAAGTGAAATTACCAGTTCTTAAATCAGGGGCTGAGTGTGTTCTAGCCCCATTGGCCACAGAGGGCAGTAATGTGCCTATGTGATGATAAGATTAAATGAGTGACAGTGGCTGAAGCCCATTTGAATAGAATGTCTCAAAAATTGTACATGCCCATAGAGTCTATTGCAGTGGCAATGGAGCATCTCCAAAATATATTACTTGAATACGTCTTCCATTTAGACCTCGGTGATCTTATTTCCAGTTGGAGAGATAGTAGCTAGTATTTAGAAATACTGACTTTACCATCAGACATTTCTCAAGTGGAGAAAAACCTTTCTCTAAATCCAGACTACAATAATCCAATTTATAACATAAAGTACTGCCCTTATGTTTGCATTTTTCGAAAGATTATAACTATTAATCTTAGCACATTCAGCCTTGGTTTTTATAATCACAATTACTGTCAAGGTTACACTGCCTCCAGCAATCTAACAGACATTGGTTCAAAACATTAAAATATATAGCTGACAAACATACAGTCCTCGGCCTACCCACATACATGCTTTCCCAAAAGGTTGGGATTCATCAGTTTAAAGGTGATAATAGCAGTGCAGAATCAATGATTGTGGTAGCTGACAGCTCCATGACAGTTTGTCAGCTCCGCAACAAGTCTGTGTCATCAACATTTACTATGATGAAAGCTGGCACCCTACAGGTACTTTGTTGCCTGTCATTACATACAGTATGTGACATAACGCGTTAGTCTTGCACACATGCACATCTCATTGCTCATGCTGCCTAAAGTATGGCTGCCTTGTGACAACACAAAAGGAAGATGCACAATCAATAATTGATATGAGAGAATAAGGAAGGATTTGTTGGTTTCAAATGTTTCAGTCCAAAATGAAAGCAAGGAAGGAGAAGCAAGAGTATGTGAATAAAAGGCACAAACAGACAGAGGGGAAATAACAGACAGGGTATTATCAGTCTGACACTCATCAAAAGTATTCAGAATATTAGCATACCTCCTGGACATTCATCTCTGTCAGCTGCAACAATAAAAACTCTACATGTTTTACTTTTTCATTTCACAATGCTGTCAACAGGAACTGCCTATCAGCAGCAAAGAAACAGGTTGAAAAAACTGCATTTTGGATGAGCTACTAAAGGGTCTTGATGTCCTATCCTATCATTCCCAAAATGCTAATTGTGCTATTACCATTTATAATAATCTGATGGGAGCTATGGAATATTGAGGCCAATACAGGATGAGCTACAAAATGCATGCAGGGTTCCCCTTTTTAATTGAACACCCATGCACCTAAATGCCACCCTAATGTCTCATTACAAAAGCTAATGAATTAGCTGGCATTAACATAAACACCACTGAAAATGAACACAATTAAAAATGCATCAATGCATTTCTTCTATTTCTGGGATATAAAATATTGTTATCTCCACAGGGCTGCCAAACAATGCAATATTATTTGTTTGTCCATACTCGATGAAACGGTTATCTCCAGTCACAGTACACATATGTACCAACAGGCCATCAACAGGCGACTACCTCATCTGCAGAAAGACAGAAGTATTAGTTGCCCAAATGAAATCAGTGATCACACCTTGATCAAATAAAGAAATGCATAAAATAAAGGAAAGGGTAATATTAAAGATCACCATAATCTGTTCTTTTCTATAAGACTTGTTGGTGGTAGAATTCATAAAAACACACCGAAAAGAAAAAGCTCTCAACCAAAAAACAAAAACAAAAGAACAACAAAAAACAACTCCAGCTCTCTAAGTACCGTAGACTGCTGTCACTCTACGTCCTTGCTCAATCAGCACTGAGGGGATCCAATTCTGTTGACTCAACACCTGTTTCTCTGGGTGACCTGTTTTTCACCTCACGTCCCTGACGCTCCCCACTGCAGAGGCCTTTTACAAATCACATGTAAAGAAATGTATCACTTAACCATTAGTGATAATGTTGATAACCACTAAATTACAGCACTTCAGGAATGTTATCTCAATCTGATACTGAATTAGTCAATTAGAGACTGTATAAATATTTATAGTCACAAGTATAACTGCCTTCTAAATTTGCCCTACATGCAAAACACCAGTCTAATTAATATTAGTGGAGCAGAAAGAATTTTACAGGACTTGAGATCAGGAGAACAACTTTGTTCCTGAATTTTTTTTTTGCATAGTGTATGGAAGCATCTTCTCCTAACGAGAGGTCCTGCTAACGCCACCCTGGCTTTATCACGGATGTCCACACCCATGCTAACTCCTACTGTGCTCAATCACAGTGGCAGCTGTTACACAGTGCACTGACCACCTCCTACAGAAAACCAATCATACTCTCAGAGATGCCACTGGTGAGTCTCCCAGCATGAAGGAGAAGGTGAGTTATAACTTCAGTACACACAGCTAAGGTGTGGCAGTAACAGTATTAGGAAGTCACAGTGCCTTGAAGAAAGCAGATATTTCACCCTTCCCCCTCCCCAATAAAAATCGCAGAAGTTAAGTGAAAGTCACAGCTAAATAATGCATCTTGCTTCTGCAAGACCTTTTTTTTAAATAAAAATATATATAAATATAAACTAATAAAAACATATAACACAGCTATCCACACATATTTCTAGACATCATCCTTCATACAGCAGCTCCTAACAACATAGTCAAGTGCAAAGCAAGTAATGAATTATAGAACAGCATTTGTTTTATAGTGAGACTACCAGACCTCTGGGAACCTGTTTAAATATACTTTAAATAGAATAAACAAATAGCTGCTTGCCTTTGGTCCCACTGTGGCACAGAGGGACCTGGATTATCTCTCATTAGCAGTGAATACATTCTATCATGTGTGTCACTGTTCGTGTCTCCACCTGTATATTTGCATTTGCATATGTTCATTCCCCTATTATTTCAAGGTTAACTCATTTTTAAATAATTTCAATCCACACTTTAGAAACAATGGCACCTTCCATTGTTCAAATCATTCAAAATATGAGTTTTGTCTTCTCCAAGAAATTAGCCACATTAACACATTGTTAAATTACGATTTATCTGTGGATCTATAAATGCTTTGTCCCTTGGCACTAGAGGATTAGTGAAGCAGTGCCAAAAAATAACACAAACAAGAGCCCTCCTACTCCTAATGTATTTTAAGTGACACATTAATAGGATAAACATTCCCCTTATCTGCTGAGTGCATAGGCTTTTTCTAAAACACTACAATCCCATTAACAACACCTATTTTGATTTCACATCTCTCTCACTCACTTTTAGTATAATATATAGCTTGTCCACCAATGGGTGTTGTCTGCCAGTGCCAAAGTGGGAGGTTCAGGGGTAATAATACACACATTAAGATTTACTAATCCTTTGTTTTGGCCTCTTAAGCTGAGACCTTGGTAAAATAAAAAAAAAAAAAGAGCCGAATCCATTACAGCACTCAGTATTAACTGTTTACAACTGTGAAAGAAAGTTTAAAATAAAAAAGGAGGAAAAATAAAAAAGGAAAAATATAATGTACGTATTGTTACCAACATATACAGTAACACCTTATGTAATGTTTTGTTATTTAATAATATGTAAAGTCAAAGGGAAGTCAAATTTCTGAAGCTTTCTGTTGCATCTTGGAGATACTAACCTGTTAACGGTAACTTACCATCTCTGACAGAAAAATTATATCAACTCAACTTTTCAATTCTTTACTAAAACTACAGAAATAAATGAGGCCAGCAATTTTTCTACCTCTTGGTTCCTAATTAAAGAGGGGTTAATATCCTCACAAATGAGATTTAAATATATCAAACATTAGTCCTGCGAATATGTGGAAGTAAAGTGAAGATTTCAAATAAGTATTTTTGCTATATTTTGAGAAAAATAGATAGAACAGAGCTGCGGCGATGCTAGAACCATGGGGGTAGTTGCCAGGAACTGGTTGATGACACTACATTTTTGGCAAAGCTTTCGACCACTGAGTTGTACAAGGATGTAAATAAAGGGCAACAGGCAAAACACCAAATTTACAAAGTCAAAGATGATTAAGACATTATTTCTATTTATTATTATTATTCAAAATGTTTGTGTATTAATAATATCATTATTGTGAAATATGTTTGGCCACAATACTGTAGTAAAAATGTGATATTATGACTACTTCCAAGTGACCTGTCCAAACTAGCTTGCCTGTCATCCAAGGGCCCTGGGGAGAAAATCTGTTTGCCATGTCTCTCACCTTTCTGATAGTGATCATGAGCCACAAAGACTTGTTGGGCATCCAATTGTGAGGAAAAAAAAGATTCCCATGAGGTACAGAGAGTAAATACTCTGGGGAGGAGTTTTTTTTTTCGTGCCATAAATGTAGTATTTATGCATGTGTACATGTACATGTGATAAATTAAAAATTAAAAGATGTGTAAGTTAACATGAACAGGAGAGAGAGACAGTGGCCCAGGCATTAGAGGTGTTTTGGTGGATTTGGTTGCAGGGTACAAATATCTAATGTCTTTATGTACTGTAGGTGTGTATCGATTATGCATGTATTTTCTGCTTTTACATAAGTTTTACAATTTTGGATTCAATTCTGCATGAAGCTGTACCATCCTGGCTATGCAGAGCTTATTTGCCGGATGGTTTTCATTATGGCGCTGCTTGGATCGCACTCAGCACAGTTATGGCCTTATAACAACAGCCAATAATGGCCTTGTAACAACAGATCATGATGTGTGAAGTGTATCCAACTGAAAACATACTCGTCAAGGATCAATTTATAGCTGGAGTCAATTGGGGCTATTCCCTATCTCAGCATGTGGTTGGGGAGGAAGGGAATGTCATAAAGAGCCTGGTCAAGGATTTGATACATAATGGATGCTGCCTGTCAGAGGTTGCCACATGGGATGTTTCTTCCTACAGCTCCAACATAGCTCAGGCTCCTGTTGACTATAGCCCCATTCTCCTGCTGGATTTCAGCCTCTAATCACTTACCTCACCTTGGAATAACTTGAGGATTAGAAACACAGAACTGCTCCAGTAATTGGATGCTGTACACCATTGAGGATTCTGTGTTAAACTTTTGACTCTGTTGGCTCTGCTGCAGCTTCTATTCTTAATTATGCCCTTGCCTTAATCCCAATTACTTTGTTCTTCATTACGACCTCATCCTCCTGGGCCATGAAGTTGCACCATAGCTTGTTCGTGTCCTCATAGAGGGTCAAAGAGTAATGCTGCTCAACCCTTCCAGTGATGCCAGTTTTCCAGTGGTAAGAAGCATCTATGTTCTTTATTGCTACACTGTCCACTGTCAACAAGACTCACTGTGCAGGCCGATATAAATGCAAATCTATCCAGATCAAAAATGTCAAAAAAATTCTGATAAATATTCCACATATTCCCCAAATATTTGAGCTTTTATGTCATTGAGCCAGCCATTACAGTTTTGGCAAGAGCCCTGGATTCTTACAGTTATTTCGTGTCTCATGTTTTTGCCCCATAATGAATTCTGTCATAGTACTGGCACTGACTACATTGCAAAGGGAAAAAGAAATCAGTCTGTGCCTTTTTTCTTCTTTACAGGAATTGGTCTAGCTTGACATGATGAGCTTGACACCTCGCCAGCTGCTTGCAGGAACCATCTTCTGCCTGGCACAGACTCCATGGTGACCAACATGAAGGTCTTAATCATTCTCAAACAGGAAGTGGATTATGTGGCACAGCTCTCCAGCTCTGTAGCCCCTACCAGCATGTTTACTATAATAGTGTATCCTTCAATGACTTCCATGTCAAGCCTGTAGCAAAGCCACATTAGTGTGCTGGATAGAGACACTGAGTCATCAGTTTACTGCTGTGCCTTTTGTACTGAAGCAATATTTTCTTTTATCAGAACATAATGACTGAACTGAGGACGATCTTTTCAGTGGCAAGAAAAAGTATGTGAACCTTTTGGAATTTTATGGTTTTCTGTATTAAGAGCACAATAAACACACATCAATGAGGTGAACGAACAAACCCGAAAGCCAAAGATTAAAAGGCATCATTGGAACTGGCTAGCATCTTTGTTCATGAGTTTACAGTAGGCAAAACACTGAACAAGCAGGGTGTCTATAGCAGGACACCACAAACAAAGCTGCTGCTTATTAAAAAGAACATTGCTGCACGCCTGAAGTTTTCCAAAGAGCACATTGACACTCAACAGCAGTATTGGCAAAATGTTTTGTCGACTGACAAAAGTAAGATTTAACTATTTGGAAAGAACACACAGCACTACATTTGTTGTAGAAAAGGTCACTGCATATCATTGTGAAAACATCATCCCAACTGTAAAGTATAGTGGAGGAAACATCATGATTTGGGCCTGCTTTGATGCATCAGGGCCTGGCCAGCTTGCACTGATTGGGGGCAAGATGAATCCCCAATTGTTTTAAAAAAATCTTCAGGAAAATATGAGAACTCTGTAGGAGTTAGGTGATGCAAGTCATACACAAGTCCACAACAGAATGGCTTCAGAAAAACTAAATCTGCCTTTTGGAGTGACCAAATCAGAGCCCAGACCGCAATTCAACAGAGATGCTATGGAAAAACTTGAAGAGAGTCACACACAAGACATCTCAAGAATATGACAGAGCCACAGCTACAGGAAGTGTCTGGTAGAGTTTATTGTTTCCAAGCGGGGACAACCTGTAATTAATTCCAAGGGTTCACATAATTTTTCAACTAGCACATTGAGGTTTCTTATTGTTCTTCTTAATGAATAGTCAGGTTTTGTTATTACTTTAGGCACATTATATTTGTTAATAGTCTTGACTTAGATAAAGAGCAGATCACAATTTATGTCAAATTTATGCAGAAAACGATGAAATTCCAAATGGTTCACATACTTTTTCATGTCACTGTATATGTGAAACCAGTAAACACCACAAATTTAAAGATTGGTCCTCAGACAAAAACACATGAGGATTAATCCCATAATTTACACCTTTCAGATCTATTTAAAGAAAAAGACGTTTTGTATCATAAATACAGCTATTGGCAAAATTGAATTATTCTTCAACCCATTCAGTGGTAGTCGTCAGGTAAAACGGCACTCATATTTTGGCACCTTGCCAAATTGTATCATTGCAGTTGATGTTTTATATGTACTTTATCTTCAGAGCCTGCCATGTGGCTATCATTCTGCTACCTGAGAAAAATGTGTAGTGACCCTGAAGAGATTACCATTCTGCCATGCACAGTACTAAACCCTGAAATTATTTGCAGCTCTGCCACTATTGCGCCTGTATTCCTGGCATTTTTAATAAATCTCTGCCACAACTTTCATGATGAGAAGTCATTACTGGCAGTCTCCCATCCACATCTCCCTTGGCATCCGGTTCTAGGGCACAATCTCTGCTGCTATCAGTAATCTTGAAGTTACTTGATTTATTTATTTTCAGGTTACTGTACTACTTTAAGGTTCCACATTGGGATCATTCTCTGTGTCACTTGGTACAACGCCAAGTATCAAGTGTTGTGTTACTTGCAGTAGCCTGCATTTTAATCTAAATCTAAATTTTGAAGCATCTAATATTTACTTGTCCATTATCATGTTAACCTTGGATTTGTAAGATCTTTTATCTCCCCCCATATCGTTTCAGGGATATGTTTGTGTATATTTGTGTGTGATTCATTTTCTCAGAATATTTAGCTGCCCTTTTCCCATCTGTCCAGTCATTGCTACATTTCTTTTGTCATCTATGTACTCTGTTCTTTGTTGGCCCTACTGCTAAATGCCAAAAATAATATACTTCATACATGACTGTAAGGTACAGAGCAAATAGATATAAAGCTTGATAGGACCCAAACCATTCCTCCCACGCTTGGGCTTGCTTACTCAATTGACATTAGCAATTTCTACTGTGCATATACAGTTAAATTACTTGATAATTAAGCAATCTTAACAAAGATATAATAGGTTTGATAGTATTTAATTGAATGTAATAGAGCCCTTTTGAATATGAATATGATAAAAGTTTGTCAAAAACGTAGTAGGGATTTACATTGATGATGATAATGACATTAAACTCAGTCATAGAGGTTTTAATTTTGAGGTGGACAGTCGTGAGTGGCATTTTGATAGGTCAGTGTAGCATTATATTAGCATTAAAACGACCAGGTGAATTTGATGTTGATGCACTATAAGAAAAGTATAAAAAAAATTGTAATTAACTATCTAGCCTAAACCATGTTCATTTTGTTCTATTTAAAGGATTGTAGGTATTTCACACATTTTATCACTGCTTTGTGACATCTATTAACCCCGTCCTGACCTATTTTTCTTTTTTCTGTGTTGTGTCCTTACTGGGAGGTTGTGCTGCAGCTGCACAGGCTATGAGAGCTAAACCTGAAACAATACAATGAAAATTCCTTCTATTTTGTCATGCAGCACATATATACTAAACAATTTTGTATGCAGTATGTACTTTAAGTCAGTGTGAGGAAACATCCTGTGCTAGGTCACAGATTTTGACAAGTCACAGAACATAGCATATCACATACTCTTCTCCATTTCTCATCAACCCTGGACCACAACCTTTACCAATGATACAACACCCAACACAACAACAATAAATCTCTCTTACTGGTAGATGGTGTAAAAGGCCTGCCTATGAGGACGGCAACAACCTTGTCCTGAACAGTGGCAAAACCAAGCTCCTTTTGTCTCTGCCTCTGACTGTCAATGGGATGCAGGTGAAGTCGGCTGACTGCTACAATTTCCTGTGTCTGCACATTTCTGGGACTGTCAGCTTGGCCCTGTGGCCACAGGGATGAGAGCTGAGAAGTGGTTTTATTTTATAAGACTTCTTAAAAAAGCAGCACTTAACCCTTAGCCCCACGCCCAGGTTTACAGAAGATTAATTAACAGCATCCCGGCATGGAATACCACACAGAGTGAGAGGACAGTTGCTCATATAAGAATATGTGTATGTCCTATCTCTGTGTACATCTGGACTGATGCAAATGGCAAATAAAGAGGTTGATTTCATTTGTCCTGAGGGTAAGCACTCACCCTTCTCAGGTTTTCATAAATGCAATTTCCAAATTAGATGCTAGATAAATATATCAGTCCCTTTCTCTTGAAGAATCCATAGATTTAAAAAAAAAAATATATTTTCATCAATATTGAATCTGTATGTCAGTTTAAAAGAGAGAGAGAGAGAATTTGGCTCCCATTGGCCAAGGACTAAATCCTTCTAAATCCATTGGGGGCTATATATCGCTCCAGAGAGACATAAACACCCATTTCGTCTATTTTCAAAATGTCTGATACTGTAGCATAACCCTCCAAAGGGGAAGTATCTGGACAGGAAACTACCTCTCAGACAATTTAGAAATATGATCTGGCAATCAAAGCTGATGTACAGCATTTTATTTGCTATTACAGAGTAATGGCTAAGAGCCAAAATGTAGAGCCACTCTTCACCAATTTAAAAGAACCAGTGCCATTTCACAAGGTCCAGTGTTTGGCACTCATCCATGTCGTGGACAGACTTTGAGAAGTGTAGCCTAAGCTGCTAAAACTGTTCATCTGGAGCACCTACAGTTATTACAAGCTGAAAATTCCTTGACTAATTAAAATGACTGAAGACGCTAGCATAGACTGCACTGGTTCTTTTTCTTTCTCTGTCTCAACTGTCAACTGTCGATTCGCCTTATACATTAATCCCCTGCTTCATCTGTGACTGTAGGTTTATGGTATTGCAAGATATGCACAATCCTGCAAAAAGTAAGCCACTATAAATAATAAACCTTTGCTGATTTTTAAGAGTTAATTAATTTCCTGTGGGCATGGCTGTTTCTCGCCTGATTAATGATGGTAATGCCATTGGCATGCTGAGTTGGGTCCCTTGTCACTGGAGATAAATCAGTGGTGCACTGTAAGGCGTCATGCCCCAGCTGTGTCCAACATGTTCGCTTTAACTGGTTTACTGACCTCTGATACAGTAAGGGGGTGACCTTGGATGTACATGATCATAAGTCAAGTAATTTGTTACGTATGGGGCAGTGACATCCAGAAAGTGTGCTTGGTGGATTTGTAACTGAAATAGTTTGATATTTATAGTTTCGTTTCACGTAGCTAGCTAATGTCAGCTACAAACATGTATTACTATGTGATCAGGGACAAGTCCAGAGTCAGATGAAAATGAACCATAACAATTTATAGAAGAATAACAACACAAATATTTCACTCTGAGCCCCACAGCCACCAAGCAGAGAGCCTGTTACAATGAAAAAACAAACATTGTATTAAACCATACAAGTATTGGTCTCTGTTGGGATTGTACAGAGCCTTAGGGAAAGGTTCCTGCAGGGTTTAACACAAATGGATTCTGAAAGAGGCATCCCCAGCAAAGAACCCATTCTAATAACTTTGGTTTGAGGAGCATACTTGATAATGATCAATTATGCTAAAGGTATGAGCAAATAGCAAAGACAATGGGGTCCAGGTCACATTATTTTATGCTACAAATGTATTTAGGACTGTTCTATTAGGGTAGATTGAATTGTAAGATTTGTAAAGGCACGTTAAGTGGGTGAACAGCAGCAGCAGTGATACAAACTGTCTTCCAAACTTGAAAACATGAAAATGTATCAGGTTTGTGAACTACATTCAAAACACAGTATGTTACAGCCACACCATTTCAGTGCATTATGCATGGCTATAGCAGCAAAGCACATTACTTAGTGTACCATACAGATTTCCACTGGCTGTCACAATGCAGACCAAGGATAAGACTCATTCTCTCCTTTTAAGAACACTCTTTTGCTATAGTCATTATTCTACAAGCCGGATTTAAAACTGCAAGGATAACTTGGAGAATGTAACATATTCTCCAAAAATTCAAAGATGTTCTCGATTGCTTGAATCAAAAGGCATGCATCCATCTTACAACGTGTCACAGGAAATGACTGTCACCTTCAAGATGGCCTGAAAGGTGCCATGACAAGTTTCATTCCTGTTTTCTCAATGGGAGTTCTGACAATTTGATGAAGAAACAAAGTGAGTCAAATAAATGTTCAATGTAAAACAAATTAAATTGCAATGCAAATAAATTTTCTATAAAATAAAAAATCTAAATTCTTCAAAGCACTTCTCAGTTGAGCTAATTAACAATTTCATAATGTGAAGATATAACGAATAATTCTAACGTAGTTGGTTAGCAACCATCCGTAATGTCCTCAACACCCTATCCACTTCTTTGTGAAATGAATAAATATTTAAAGACCTTAAGCCCACTTAATTCCTCTCTTTTGTTTTTTCCTCCTTTCTAGATAAATAAATATGTAATCATAGTCAACTTGGCATGGTATACTTTATTAGTGTAAGAGGCTTATCTTCAGCATTTGAACCCAGTTCCAATATCACTCTGCTCTGTATGTGCTTTCAGCTCTAGATACTTAACAACACTGACAATGAAATGAAAAATAAAAGAAGATTAGGAAAAGCTGCACGGTTGATCGAAAGTGACAGAAACATCATGAGAAGTTCATGCAACAAGTACAATGGAAGAAGGTTGAATTGACAGACTACGCTACTATGAATATTCACATTGACATCTGTTCCGGGGGAGTAACTGTGAAGATTTCTGTCACATAGTCACTGCAGGCCATGAATCTAGGATTATTCTTGTTCTATATGAATCCCTTTCATTACAGCTGAGCTGATAGTAAATAATTGTAAGGAAGGAGGAATTCATATCTATTCATTTAGAGCTCTTTAGGAGCCTATAGAAAATAACCATTCATTATCGTATAGTCATTTGAGGTCACCTCCTCATTTACAGTTCCTACCCATCTTTGCCACTGCTGCAATCACCCACACACCACTTGTTGCATCACTTATTATTTCTCAAGCCCTATGCGAGTCTGCCTCTATGGAAACAAACAGAGCCAATAGGCCAACAATCATAATACAATCTCAGTAGCTTTCCAGCTCCTTACATTTGTAATATTACGTGGCAGTTTATGACATGTTTGTACTGCTGTGACAGCAGTAACTTAAAGCAACTTTAGCAGGCTACTTGATTTGTTTTGATGGTAAGAGATGCTAGAGACAGTGTAACGTTACTGACTTAAATAGAAAAACTGTCAGCTGTCCTACACTAGCAGGCCTACATATCTCTAAAACACAACACATGTGAAAATATTGTCTGTATTGTGCCATAGTCTGAGAACAAGATAATGGCACAATGTTACACAAAACAAAAAGATTTATGCAACAGTGGTCATTTTTTGTACATCTGCAAATTGTAAGGGTGTATAAACTTTTTTTCTAACCTGATTTAAGTTCCGCATTACCTTCAGCAGCACATAAAAGCTCAAAATTGTAACTAATCACTTAATAAGGTACAGTTTAGCGCTTTAACATTTGCATGTATTAGTCTTAACTGTATTCAGTTTAAGTTTATTGTACTTATTGTCAAGAAATCTTGCAGAGAGATGAAATCCAATAATAGCTAGCTCATTTCAGCATTGTATGACTCTTAAGGATACTACAATATTAAAAAAACCAAATCCTCAGTCTAAGAGCTGTGACACACTAAGCCAGAGGTCGGCTGTCGGCCAGTGTCTGTCAGCATAGTCGGCCTACTTTTTGCAGTCCCACACTCTGTTTGGCTGATTAGCAAGTTACTGCATGAAAAGAGAAATGGACCCCGGTGTCATTTACAACTTCTTATTCTCCAAGTAGCTATAAACCGTCTGTGGAGAGCGAGAGTGGTGTGAAAACAGTAAGCAAACGCTGCCAAGTGCTGCTTTATTTTCTGTTAGTATGCATATCTGCAATCCTAGGTCTTTTTCTGCTTTTCCTTTTTGAATGACAAATGCAGGCTATTTCTACCTGCCTTTTTATACATTTCAAGAACGGTGACTCTTACTGTATGTTTTTAATATCTCTGTTTTATCTGGGTTGAAGTATATATTTCCCATCCACTCATCTTGCTACACACAGTGCACCTTTTAGGTCAACAGAAGGTTTTAGACAGGTTATGCTTTGACCCATGCACTCCAGCAGAGTCATCCCATGGACCACCACAGAAGTTTTGACAGCTTGCTCCAATTCCCAGAAAGGAGAAAAGAGCATATCTTTATGATAATTAAGCACTAAAAAGCCATGCTGACATAGACAGACAGCCTTTTCTGCAGTCAACACTGGATGTGCATTTCATATTAAATGTGCTGACTTACAAAGACTTTCACGTGAGGAACTCAGCAGTAGACAGTGAGCTCCGAGTGGAGTCGAGTGAGGGCAAGTCAATATTGATTGGTAATGAATGAATGAAATATTAAAATGGGTAGCTTAGGAAATCTTTCAGATATTCTCCGCAGGTTCTCAAAAATTAATATGTGTGAATGATGTCTCTACTTATTTTGCAGGCAAAGCAAACATCGAATGGGCTGCAGAGGTGGACTGCTAGTATCTATGGGTAGTCCATATACATCAAAAAGGGACAATGGATAATGACATTTTCAGATCACAAGAGCACGCCTCCCTCATTTCCCCTGTCCCTCATAACACTTTGTATTTTCCCTATTTCTCAGAAGAAACAGTGTAATTGTTCTTACATAACTCCTGTACTGTGTTCCATATTCATTACAAAGATTTAACACAAATCCACCTGAAACAAAGGAAATATTGTGTCTCATAAATGTGTTTTGTTGTCTGGGCTCCAGTGTCTCGATCATCTTACCTTGGCCTGCTTTGCAGCATGATATCAATTATTTCTATGGCCAACAGTCTCTGCGAGACATCTCTTTATGATTATGGCAGACTGCACGCCCCACCAGCCAAGGTGGCTAAGTTGTTTAGGGCATAAATGAAAATAGCAATGAGACCAAGTATGTAGTCCTTTTAGAATTTAAAGGTTTAGGCACCAGCTTTGACAGACCTAGTTTTGGACTATGAAAACAATACTTGCCATACTTGTCTTTAAGCATAATGTACTGTATTTGTCACATAACCTTAGGGTCTCAAGTCCTCAAAAGGAAGACATCTCGAGAAGTGTTTTAGTACTGTTCAAAGAGGATCTTGTGTTCGTGTATTGTTTAGCACGTTGATTTCAATTCGTTTTTTCTTACTGCAGAATCATATCACTCTAAAGTGACTTTACTTTGTACAATGTAGGACAGCACACCACAGGATATCAAACTCTAGTCTCCTTTCATATACTAGCTAATTTAAACAAGGCAAAATATGCTAAAGAGAGAAGCAATAATGCTTTGTGTTTTCTGACTTTGCACAGTGTTATTTGTAAAATTTGAAATAATCTTTTAGTATGTTTTCATCACATTTTGAGGGCTTAATATCTTGAGCGAAATCTTTCAAGTGCTGGTGTCTATTCAAGACGTCCAATTGATTCTTCTTCTTCTTCTTCTTCTAGTGGACAGATGCAGCTCATTTGGCTTGATTAATTAAATCTGTTTTTTTACACCTACACAAAGAAGCACTTGGACACATGGACCAGTCAGACGCTTGTGACCTCACAGCAGATCACTGGCATCGCTCATCTAACCTCGACCACATGCTAGCCCCTGTCAGTCTGTATTAGTTCTCCCAATTCAACCCCATGTGTTCTTCCCTGAGCACCTCCTGCAGAGCAGCGCACAGAGTCTGAGATGTAATCTCCTCTGCTTTCCCTTCCATAGTTGTCCCCCCATTGTGTCGTGGCCCTGTGTTTTTGAAGCTGAGGTAAACCTGCCTCCATGTGGTTTCTCCACTGCTGATTGTGATCACAGGTCTGTAAGTGGATTTCTATCTCACCTGGATTCACTTGACTGGTACATTGATTCGTATCTGAGCCCAAGCAGTTTCAGATGAAGTGATGTAGGCATACGTGAGAGACGGGTGAATGAAACACTGCACAAACCCGTGCAAGTGCTTTTGTATGTGTTTCTGTGTATCCGATAAAGCATGATGATTCAATGTGACGAGCTGGTTTGCTTGAAGTGGTTCCTAGCATGCAGACTGGAGTAAAACTGTGACATAAATGTGGGTACTTACACATTTCTGTTTAAGATATGGGTGTTCTGTTTGGCATACTTTTATATCAGATTTCACCCCATATATTACACTGTAGTAGCATTTTGTGACCTGAAAACCGCAACACTTTAGAAGACACATTTCAATTGAGAATTGCCTCACTCCATGTCATGCAAGGGATACTGTAAATTTACAAAATCAGCCCTGCTGCACAGGATACATATATATGTGGCCAGTTTCCTGTTTTCTTGCACGGATTCATGGTCAGATCATATCTACTAATCAGGCCTCTGCTACTCTGAGGCTGTATCACATGGCCATAACAGACAGTCTCTGTCAGATGTCATTAGCCAATAACTCTGTTTCCTTCAGTGTGCAGACAGTGTTAAGACGCACATACAGCGAGTGAAGTGATACAGATGCCAGAAGGAACAAAATAAATGTAAATACATTCACACACGCAGCTGTTTTCATGCCAGCACCAAGAGGCCCATCTCACACGGGAAGATCACTAAGTTAGCTGATTAACTGCACAGAGTAAAACCTGAAACAGCTTTTTTATTTTTTATTTATTTTTTTTTTACTTTTATTTTAGTCCAATGTCCTGAACTGAAAGAACTCATTTATTTGGAGTATGCATTGTATCTGTTCGGATGACAAACCCCAATGTTCACAAACAAAAATACACACAGTCTTAACCCTGCCCGTGACACAGATGCATTTTTCCATCTCTATGATAAATGTCTCTAAGGCAGGTCGTTGGAAATATAGCTCAAGGTAAGATGAATGTGTCTTTGAAAGTATTTCTTGCAGCAAGGAATATTAACTTTGGCAGAGTTAACAACTTTTCATTACGTTATCATTGTGCAGAGCTCTGTGTATGTTCAATTCTGACTTTAAAATGCATGCAAACACGCTGTACTCAAACACTTTGTCAAGTGCCAAGTAGTCTACTTAAGCTGATGTTGACCACTTGGATTATCCTTCTTTTAGCTCCAGTGATTTCTTGGCTCGGTCCCCTTCCTTCTGCTCTGCAGTCCACCTCCACAGTCCTTGCACATTAAAAAAAAGTTTCATCTTTTATTCACTCCGTGTAAGTTTGCCCAACACCATGTCCCTCCTAGAATATGGTCATATATTTTGTTCCACCAACGCATGACTTCCTAGATTATCAAACAACCCAAACCAATCAAGCCTTTCAGACACATTCAGACTAAAGATTTACACATCTGTATCCACGTGGAGAGACTTTCTAATAAACAGCAAATACATACCATAAAGGATTTTTACTCACACTCACAAAAATCTCCCAAACACATTTCTACAATTAAGGACTCATTATGTTTCTGCTGTTTACGTGCCAGGTTATTGCAGGATCATTATAGGTATTGCTAGGCTGCAAAGAGTGGGCTGAAGAAAATGATTAAATATGCATTAGAGTTAATAGATGGTTCATGTTTTTAGGTGCTCCACATGATGAAGTAATTAGATTATCTGCCTTTTGAGCAATGGTTTTCAAATTAGACTTCTAAAATGCCCCAAACAATACTTCTAATCAAATGAGACCACTCCATACTGGTGACAGGTGCTATATCCACAGCATTAGCTGGACAAGGTGTTGCATAGATATTGGAAAGGGTGAAAAGCAATTAAAAGTCATGAATTGCACAAAACTCAAGATAACATCCAATTAAATAAAATGTCAACTGCAAACTACCGACTGAGAGAGATTTAATATATGTATGCATGTGTGTGCAAATGCGTATGTTTGTAATAAAAAAGACAAATAAACAATAATATACAAATCCATGACATATGGCCTGATTTCATGATGACAATGACAAAACCACACTGTTAAATAAAACTAATAATGAGAACAACTTAAAGTTACAACTAAAACAAACACACAATAGTGAGGAAAAGTGATGAGGATGGTTATTTCAATCTGTGAACGCGCCATGTAACTTCACAATTTCTGAAAGTGATCGCTGTTTCTGCAAGAGTAAAATGACCCATAAGATGTATAGGTCAGATGTAGCTATGCTAAGCAAAGTTCCATTTTCATTTGATTCTTTTTGGTTTCTGTCTACTTCTCCTGATAATCTTATTGTGCCATTATTGCAGAGTGAAACATAAGCTGTTCGGTAAGAATTGCTGACTTTGAATTTCTGTTTCCTATTCCTTTACAGCGAGGGAGCTCTCCAGTGCTGAAGCTGCATCTGTTAGAGTGTTTTAGAGAAGTCCTGTGTTTAAATGATCTGAGACAGGATGGCTTAGGAGAGCTGAAATTAAATGTGTTGGCAGCAAGTGGAAAAAAAACAACAAAAAAAGGAAACAGCGGTTGTGTTGCCACAATGGCTAAATTGATGTCCCTCTAATAAATACTGTCTCACCATTTGTTCAATAAAAGACATTTCTTAGAGGATCACATTAGAAATTAACCAATTACAAGAAAAAAAAATCTTCTAGGATGCATTTACACCTCAAAACAAACAAAAGCTCAGAGACACACAGATGCACATTTACTTCTCTGCGAACGTCATCAATCATTTTGTTGAAAATGTGGACTGTTAGGGAACAAAGTCCTACTATATGCTCCTACGGGCAACAAAATATGAAAAAAGAGTATAATAAATGCTCCTTGTCACCGCTAGGATGAGGTCACCTCTCCAGACCACTAAATTATGCAGCAGCCCCTGAGCCATGTAGATTGTGAAAGAAAGAAAGAAAGTTACATACACAAAACTTGGCATTAGATGTAAGAGCTTGTCAGTCTGTGGACGTTACTCAGGCCCAGCTGCAGTCTCACATTAAAGCAGAATAGAGGCTAATAATAGATAGACTTGTTTTGTACAAATTAGACTAAAAAGACATTATTATGTAAAAGCAGCTTTCACAGGACTGTTCATTGGGATTCTACTGTCAAAATGAAAACCACCAATAAACATAATAGAAGATCATCGCTGTCCACAATGATCCATCATACAGACCTAGAGTTATGTCTGACTCACTAGCTATTCTTTATTAGGCACTGCAGAATCTGAAAGGAGCAGTGAATTGAGATTTTAGACACTTATGAATCATTGTTCATCATCCATGACAGGTGTGCTGTCATGTGGGTGTTAATTTTGGCATCTGTAAAATGTCATGTTAGCATAAAGTGACTAGAGGCCACGAGCGCTACTTTTGTTTTTATTTTTGGTTCATAATTAATTTCATGTTTTTTGTTTCTTTGTTTTTCTGTAGCTTGTCTGTTGTAGCTTGTTATGTTGCATTGAAAACTGTAATACCTGTTAAACAATTCATTTGCCTAAACAGAAGTAGCTAACAGAGTCTGAACTTCAACTCAAGACGTAAAGATGCAGCTGCAACCCCCAAATCAGCTCTAAATGCCATGTGCCTGAGCCACAGACACAGTTTGTTCTCAACACACACACTAATCATATAATGGTTGGTGATTTGCAATGTTCATGTAGTGCCGGGACACACGATGACATGCTCTGTTTTGCCATATGAAGACAAACACTGGGAGGCAGATAAAGAATAAATGACACACACCATGATAAGCAAAACAGCCTTACTTATAATACATGAATCACAAATGGCAACATTAAATCACAATTAACGCCTTCTTCCCAATAGGAAATCTCCTCTTTTTTACAACGTCTGCTCATGCTTTGGCTTTAGAACTGTGTTTTTGGTGGATTTTAAAATTACATTTGATTTATCATCATATTAACTGTATTATCAGGGAAGCACACGATGTATTATATCGAGTAATATGATTGCAAATTTAATTTTATCCTCATTATTCCATTTATCTTCACACCTAGTTGAAGAAAACAGGAAGTAGGTACTCTGCTGGATTGAAAATCATTAGGCAGACAGCACCACATGACTTGCCATCTAAATTGATTGTTTATTCTTAAATGAGAGCCAGTCACCCAGAGTAGGAAATTAGCTAAACAAATCAAAGGCATGAACATAAACAGACGTGTGATGTAAATGAGGGCTAAAGAAAGTCAATGCTTATGTACTGTCAACCTGTCAACCCTCAAAAGTCCAAGACAAAGAATGAAAGTGCCTCTGGCATTTTCAGTCCTGCCTCATATTTTAAGGGTTTTCTCACAACAGTGTCATGTTAGAGCAGTTAGCAAAATCAGCAAATGCAGAACAGTCAGAAGTAAACACCTTAATTTGTGGTTTTACAAATTAATCAAATACTTCTGAGCACACATACAGTACCAGATATTTCCTGTGCATCCCCACAAGCTCATTATTTAGAAGGTTAAATGTTTGCAAGCCAAATAAACCAGCTTAAAATGTCATGGCCATGACATGATTGAGGCACTTTCACCTCCACGTGTGGAGAAAATATGGACATCTATGAAATTGCTTCTAATGGGTGACTCTGCCTCGGTGACAGCTTATTACAGTAGCCTATCCAGTACTCATGGGAAGAGTCCATAAAACCACAAAACACATCATTAGAAATCTGTCTGACCTTAACAGGGATACAGCCTCACAACTAATCAAATGGCTTCTGCCAGTCAAACAGACTGAGCACTGTAGCAGGAATGTAACAATGAACAGCCTATTTTAAATGGCACACTGGCATAGTTAGAAAATAAAAATATTCAGCTTTGAATCATGGAGTGCTCAAGTATGTGCGGCTTGAAGACTAAAAACCTTGAACATGCACAGACATCCAGAAAATATAATTTAGTCTGGAACTTGAGGAGGTGCTAATAGCATGCTGTGTTGTTTTCGTGATTAAGTATTTAACTTCTTCGATCTAATTAGTTTTTGCATCCATTACCAGCTGTCAAACTGTCTTGGAGTAATTTCTGTTGACCTTTAAAAAGGCTGTTTCAAATTCTTCACTATGGCGTGCTAAACAATACATCACTGAGTACTGAATATATGTAGTGTTTCATTGTTAGCTCTGAATAACAGTAATGGACTCTAAAAAATGAGGAAGCAGACACACAGCAGCCTTGGTCAATCTAGGAAGCATCACTGCCATGAAGAAAAAAAATCAATACACTAAAAATATGTTTGTTTTGATCCCTGTATATTAGATGTTGACTTTCTTAAGCCATGTGACCTTTAGCAGTCATTGGATCAATAGGTTGGAAACTAAGAAGCCTGTTCAAATCCACTGACAAATAGCATTAAGTAGTCAAAGGAAGCAATGGTTTTTATGGAGACACCAGAAAACACAGCACTCAAGTTGCAGTTTGCACTGGGAGAGAAAAACATGGGCTCAAACTCAATTAAGTTAAAGACGAGTGAGTTTGCCTGCAAGCAGCCATCATCCATTAGAACACTGTAATAACGACATATAAATGCAATTAATATGACTGATGAGTGGCAACATCCTGACAATCATTTGCCTACTTCATCATAATAGTCAGTTTGGCAAATCCCATTAGATCAGTGGATGTAATAGTCAAAGTGCTAAGGAATAAATCCATCATTAGGTTGTCGCAGAGTTTATTAATGTTGAATCATCTGGCTTTGACAGTATCCAACAAGGCACAAGTGCAGATACAATACAAATACACATCATAAACAAAGAGCGTGCATGCTAATGTGAAAAATACTGCAGACTTTTACTAATTATTGTCACCTTAACTTTAGATGTACAATAGCTGACCATACTACAATTTACATGATCTTTATGAAATACACAATCTATAATAAAATCTATATTAAAAGCATCTAATTGGATAGGTGCTTACCTGATTGAACACATTGTGGAGCTAAGACTGAACTCCACATTTTTAATAATAATAATAATTAATAATATTTTAGACCAATATTTTTTACATGAAAATATAATCACTATTTTACAAGACCACCTATATGAGGCCATTGTAGTGTTATTTACTCAAATTATAAAAAATTCTAATCTCATAGTTCCAGTATTTGTGGCGCAAAGTTGTCCGTAAACTAGAAATGACAAAATAAAACTCCAACTGTGTGCCTTCACTTCAGCTAAGGCAAACTATTATCTCGGACTCTGACAGCCATAGTTACGAGCCTAACTAAGTGTTGATCGCCGGAGAGTGCCTTTTTGAATGGACCCATTAATTCTGTTTGTTGAGCTGTCTCATTACAGAGTTAATAGTGCATTTGTCCTGATTGCGGTCATGTTACGGAACAGTGATCACACTGTTGTACTAATGGGTGAAAAGCACACCCCGCACACAGCAATATATGATAATCTGTCTGGTTTCTTTATACTGAAGTGTCTATTCATTTTCTTAAGCTAACTCCTAAGTACAGGTAATCTTAAGAATCATTTTGGAAATGGGACTAAATGTGATTTGATTTTAATTAAATATTATTACAGGCAGTAGTGACACATATACAGTAAAAAAAGTATGAATGGTCCTGGATGACAATGCATAGTCATAGTACAAAACAACAGTTTATATAAGTACAGGGTACCTATTTGGAAGCATACATTTAAAATGAATCTCCACTAAAACACCATGCATCACACGTACAGTATAATGCTAATAATGTCTAAATAAATCATAGGTTTCATCCAGTCAGTAATTGCATGTTACTGCCTGACTGAGATGGGCTGTGCCACTTAATGTAATAATTTGCTCTGCCTCATGCTAGAGGGACATTAATTACAATAATTACAGGTTCCCATTAAGCTACAAGACCTGATAGTGATGTCTTTAAATTTTTACAGTAAGTTGTGTTTGTAGTCCAACAAACACCAAAAATATCTGTACAAAACTGAGAACTATATTAAATTGATAGCTGTAGTCATCTTGTTGCTCTGGCAACAATATATAATGTACAAAAACTAATTGTGGAAGACTTGCTTTTCCTGCTTACATGAACCCCACATTACTCTATCCCACTGAGGGAGTTTGATGTCACATGTTTAGAACCAATATGGCTTAACTCCGCTTTTTAGGAAAGCTAATCTTCAAAGTTGTGAGTATACAGTGACGACAGTAGCTCCAATACATCACTTTCACCCTGTGGCAGTCGGTATCACAAGCGGAGTCCTGACCATCACACATGCTGCTGCCTTTGGGGATCTTGCACACAGAAAGATGTGAAAACATTTTACTAAAGGAGCCAGCAGTCATACATCATCAGACCTCATCAGTTTGTTTTAAATAAAAACAGGATTCTGCTACTTGCTTATTTCCATTACTACTCATTCTGTTCATTATTATTATCGATTATTCATTAGGACTATTACACGTGAAATGAAAAAAATCCCATATTCCCGGAGTCCAACGAGTCTTCATATCATATTTCTTCTGTTTCTTCCCACTTTTATTGATTGGGCAACTCAGGGATATTGCTGCAAAGGAAAACATTGTATTTACCGGAATGTAACTTCAGCTTTGACTATGGGAAAATTGGGATGTACATATATTCATCTGTCACATGTATGAATATTTTCTATTAGCCCAGAATGATCTAAAATGAGCCACCCAAACAACAGCTCCTCTACTGTACTGCATCAGAGCGAGCCAGGGTCCAAGGGTGATTTATTTATTTAGAAGACAGCATGTGGATGACATTAACATTAAAACCAGACATGTTACATGTGTTTTTCATTCTCCCTCTGAATCTGTAATACTGTGAAACAGATGGGTGGAGGATATGTCTACATGCCTACTCGTGTAAGCTATCAACACTTGTTTTATCACCACTGGGTGTATGCATGAGTGCACTGCTTAAATGGTATTTGTGTAGAGTCTTCATCAATTCAACATCAATTTGTACAGTTCCATAAACTTTCTACTTATTATGTTAAAAAAATGATGGAAAGTCCATTAAATACATGACGATTCTAAACCCTGGATAAACAAGCACAAAACTGCCATAAACAAAAAGGCTGCAGAAGCATGTGTGCCCATTACTTACGCTGACAATGCTCTTAACTAGTCCAAAGACACGTCACCTACCAGTGACCCCGGGAGAGCATGCTCCGTTGTGTTACACTTCTAAGGGTAATTGCTGTTAGATCTAAGCTAATCCTGAGCCAGACAAAATACCTGAAAAATGCACACTGTGTGCTGGGCCTCTGAATGGAGGCGAGCGGGATACAGCCATGACATACCAATGAGCTTCTTCTGGATAAGCATACAATGTGTGAGGCCAAATGCCCATTTTATCTTAAGCCTTGTCAGAAGTGCATATTTGTGCTGAATGCACCTCTATTCAGCTTCACTTGTCCTGCATGAAAACAAGATTAAATCTGACTGAAATGGTAAAATGATAAATGCAAAGCATAGAGTTTGATAATGACATGGAGACATTTTGTTCTTTAGTAATTTAAAGAAGCTTACAGACCCCAGTCTGGCTCCATCAGTATGTGTAATGACTGTATATAAGCTCTCCATGCAAATTAGGTAGAACTGAAAACAATGACAACGATAGACAGGTTTCAAGGAGATGTTATTACAGGCACAGCTGCTAAACCAACACTTATTAATCGCTGAAGTATGTAAGGTGTCTTTGTTTTTCTCAAAAAGGATTTTGTAAAAAGCTGCACAATGCTGCCATTATCTAACAAACCAACAATAATTGTGAGTAACATAATCTACACTACCTGAGGTCAGACAGAATGTTTGTCACATCTTACCGAGGTGTGAGAAGGGGAAATGATTTGGTTTTGTTTGAAATCAATAGGCTGATATTATCCAGACTAACAATTGGAAGTAAAGGGAGACTTAGAACATGTGTTCCTGTGCAGATAAAGCTAACTCCACCAGGAACTTAGACAGAGGTGCATGATGGAGCATAAAAAATTATTTGGGGGAGGGAACCCATCAGTCGAGGGGAGCTTAATGGTGCACGTTCTTTATCTGAAAGGAAATCTCACCGATTGTACAGCTTGGAGGGAATGCAAATAGGTACAAACACAGCCGCATAGATAAAAGGTTTAAAATCTTTTGTATAAACCGCAGGGATATGACGGTAGTGAGCTGTACAGAGCTGGAACATTTCCAAGGTACAGAGCAAATTCTGGTGGGAATCAAATTTTATGGGTCTTAAACATCATTGTGACCAGCTTATATGAACAATGACTCTCCTTTTCCTCTTTAAAACACACACTGCTCATAGTGTTTGCAATAATAATAATAATAATAATAATAATAAATGAAGACCCTTATGTGATTTCAGTAATTCCATTAACTAGGTTAGCCAAGTCTATTTAACTACACTGCTGTGGCGATGCAATGATAAACTCAACATCTCTCTTGCTGAAGAATAAAAAGAAGACAACTAGATAAGGAGAACTCGTTGTGTTGGGACTGTCTTTCATGAAATTACATTAAATCCCAAAGCTATTGAAACATAAACCCAGTGTTCTCTTAGCAGAAGACATAAAAACAGAGTATGACAAGTTCAGAATAAAATCAGAGGTTGGAGAACAATATAGTGTGCATGAAAGCAAAGAAAGAGAGAGAGAGGGCAAACAGGGAGCCCAAACACAGTGAAACAAGGCTTTTATCCTATCTGTGATCAGGAAATCTAACCTGTCAACCAGTAGGAGCACGTTTACACATCGTTTATTCAGTCTGAAACCAGAGATGGGGATGCAAGTGAATTCCAGGGAAACAGATTGCGTGTAAGCAATATATTTTACGGTCAGTCTGATGCTGACTACCACTACCATCTTATTCCTCACTAGTCTTAATTATAGCTACGGAGTGTTGTAGTGGTTTGCAGATTGCAATTTGATTCACCCACCAATTCCCTTCAGCAAAAAGGACACTTTGTTACATTAAAATCAACCACACCAAAGGATAATTTGTAAGTGGACAGAAATTTTTTTGAATATTTCTGCATGAAACACTACTCAAACTGAAAAGGGGAGGGAAACGGACAGCTGAGGCTACAAAATGAAGTAAAACACTTTACATCTTATTTTTGGCAATGTGTTGTTTTGTGTTTCACATTAGTCCTTTTGAATCCAGAAAGAAAGAATTGGTCTTTGTTGCCATTTCTGTTATTGGCAAGACGCAAATGGCAAAGGAAAAAGAGACTTTGAAAATATATTGCTTGAACCGATGACTGACGGCTCCTTTGATTCGCGTTAAATTAATTATGCATGGAAATGGCACAAAATAGTTAAAGTTAGCATATCCATAAATGGTGGTCTCCAATAAAAAAAAATAAATAAATGAAAAAAAGATTACAGCAGCTTCATAGAGGATTCTAGGCTATAAGATGTAAGCGGCACTACCATTCGTCAAAACCAGCTTTTCTTGTGTCACACAGAGAGTTGGCACAGAGCAGTCTGCAACCGACCGAGTATCAGCAGGTATGCAGCATTTCCATTACAATTCCAGTAAGATAGGTTAGAACATGCACACAAGTAAGAGCAGTGCCCGGGCAAAGGAAATTCCATCTGCTCTGGAGCACCCCGCTAGCTTTCACATGAGGAGGAACATTTCTGAGCAATACTGATGCTTCCAAGCAGAAATCTAAATGTGAGCACACACCTCCTCAAGGAGCAAACATTATGGTCCATAATTACCCCGGCTCCTCTCCAAGCCTTTTCTCTGCTTATGTTTCATTTAGTTTACACAGTCAGGGGTGGACTTGCTTCACTATTGTGTTTTCTCTCGTCTCCTCTGTGTTGAGCCATAAACGTCTTTACAACTAAAACAAGCAAAAATGTTTTTTCTATTTAGCAGTATAATTAGCTGTGACTTAGTTGACACTTTATATATATATATATATATATATATATATATATATATATATATATATATATATATATATATATATATATATATATGGACTACATGTAACACTGACTAGTGCATAAAATAATATTTCTATATATGTATTTCTGTATTTGCTACAGTTTTATCACGTAAATGTATCACGTAATGTATCACGTTGTTGATACATAAATGGCATCAAAAGTTCATAGCAAATGCACTTTATCATATATCAAGTTATTTTCCTGATACAATATCCAATCTTGTTGAAGTTTTTGTGACAGTATTATTTAACATTTTCATTTTAATTGGAGTTTAGTTGAATAGGAACCCTCAAGCTGTGCACGTAAAAAAAGGGGTAACTGGTTGTTAATTTGCATTACCAGCCAAATTCTTGCAATTATAACACATATTCATGCACTTTAATTTTCAATAAATATTGCACTTTTCCTGTTGTAAGTGTTGCTTTTAATACAATTTAACTAAAAATTAGAATGAATTAAATAAAAATCATAAACTTAACACTAGAAGTGGCTGCCAACAGAAATCTATGTTCATTAGCAGTAGAAACCACAGTCACCATGTGGGTGTCGTCTCTGTCTGTGTCTGTATGTGTGTTCTGTCTATGCCAGTGTGAGTATGTAGCTAAAGGAGAAAAAGCACAATTCCAGAGTGACTGACTCTTCTGTTGATGCAAATGTTCTTTCTGAAATTTAAAGCTATTGTTTGCTCCTGAAAACATTTGGCATCAATACTTTCATGTGAGGATCAATTCTCAAAATTAAACATCAGGATGGTTTGCAGCAATATGGATTTGCTCAACTTTAATAGTGAAATATCGCATTCAGATGGAAGCAGTGGTGGAAAAACATATTTGATGCACATTCGCTAATAACACAACCAATCAAATCGCAAAACGGAGCAGAGACAATTTTCTTTTGTTTAGTTGTTTTATCTTTTAACAGCATAGCGTCCATTTTGTCTGGCTTCAGTAATATTCTGTTAAATCAAAACAATCCAAACAGAGAGTGTTATAAAGACACAGACCACTGTCCATTTGTTAACCATCTTAGAAACCAGATAAAAAAACTGAATTTCTCTTTTCAATGCTGTCTTTATCCAATTAGCTTGTTATGGAAAACTGCTTTTCTGCTTTCTGTCTTTTATTTAATCAAACCAGAGCTTTGTGTGAAAGGTCAGGAGTGTTTCTTTTACTTGTTCCTCTTTGTATACTAAAGCCATTTGATGGAAATGCTATATTGTCAACAGATGACAACCTCAAGGATTTCTTGGCAAATCAGAGCTCAAAAAACATTCACCATGCCTATGTATCATGTTTGGTTTTAAAGATACTTTCTGTGAGTTGATTGATTTCACACTTACTCCCTATGGCCCAAATGTCTGGCACGCATTACAAAAAAGTATTTTACTAAGAGAGCAAATACATTAAACAGTTCTTGTCACATGGGGCCTTCTATTATGTGGTAGGGGACACACCAGGGCAGCTCAAGGAGCAAAAAGAGCAACTAAATGGAATTGCTTTTATAAATCAGTGTCACATTACGCATTCAGTGCACAGACTAGAAAGCCTCTCTACAGTACACAAGCAAAAAGTTTATGATTCTTTTGGGAATCCGCTTGCGACATGCTTTCTTGTTAGATACACCGTCCAGGCTGTTACAGTCCAGCTTACCATATCAAGATAAGTGGCCCTGAAATTATAGAGGTACACCCATATAAAACAATACTGGCTCTAAACAGAAACTTACACCAAAAGATAACATAACAAGGTGCCATAGTATAGAAGGGCTACTTTACATGGTAAATAATGTAACAAAGCTCAGCAGAAATTAATTAATCAAACCCTTGCAGGGGGATAGGGTTATATAAAGTGTATGTAGTGCTTTAATTTTTGATGTTAATGTCTGAATAAATGCAGGCGTTTGGTTTCAGTTTACACAAAATGAGACATGATAGCACTGGTTAGAGGCCCTGGGCTTGTCACAGAAACTCTGAAAGCTTTCAAAACCATATTGGGGATCCTATGTAAAATGCTAACGACTAAAATAGCTGTCCAATTACTAACAGTAAATATATGTACTACATACTGTACTGCAGGCTCTGCTCAGATTTCTAAATATCAGGCGTCAGACACTGAGCTTCAGCAATTATATGTATAAGCAGACAACCTAAGTTGTTTGATAGATAAGTAAACAGAGCTTACATCTCATGTTTATGCATTAGGTGGGGTAAACACATTATAAGGATCTACCAGTTTACCACTTTATTTAGACAGCTACAGCAAATCACCCAAAATATTGCATCTCATCTGAATAATTTTAAACATACAATAGGTGATCAAAAAAATAAAAAAGCAAAGCCAAGGGCTACATTTGTCACGCACTCATTTGCCAAATATTATCTTTCATCTTTTCCGCCAGTTAATAAAACGGGAAACAACATATGAGCACTTGATCTTGTTGTTGCTTTGCAGAAATCAGAGGAAAAAGGCGAGTAAATCTGAGCTTGTGCATTCATTAAGGGGCATTTACATAAACGTCTTTGTTCATTCCGTCAAAGATAAGTACAATGCACCTCTCAGCAAAGATCGGGCGATTATCTTAAGATCAAAGCCATCCTCCACTGCAACAAGGCAAGACCAGAGACAGTGGGGGTAAAAAACAAAATCATTAGAAAATACAGTTCCTGCAAAGGAGAACAACCAGCATGGGTCACTGACTGCAATCCATTCATCCTTTCCATGCCATCACTTAGGCCTGTAACCATTAAGCTAAATGAGCATGATTCTTCACTCTCTGCCAGTCGAATGAGTTCCTCTTTCCATGAGGCAATACAACTACACAAGCTGTTGTGGATTTTCGGAGAAATAAAAAAGTTGAAATAAAGACACGTCTCTCCATAAATACACAAATAATAAACAGAACATCATTTACAGTGGTGTATTCACATTACAGGCGCACACGGTGCTGTAAGCAAGCACAGTGTGCTCCTTATGACTGCAGGAGCGAGCTGCATAAAAATCTGCAGGTTTGAGAGTAAAACAACAGATGCACAAAGGCTAAAATCTGTGGCAGATTTAGAACTTCTGCAAAGGACGAATCAAGCTGTTCTGGTGGCATCTTATGGCCCAACACAAAAAAAATCCCTACAAGAAACATACTGGGAAACAATGTGTGACATTTCTGACTAAAAGCCGGTGAGAGGTCAATCCACTTGCAATGATCAAATCCAAATGTGTGCAATTTGCTGTGTATGAGCAAAACAAAGGAGACGGAAAAACGCTAGGACAGTTGGTAAAGTATCACACCTACAGAGGGTGGTTATCAGCAGAATTCACACTATGAAAGCGACTTGTATTAGAGCATTCATCTTGAAAAGACAGCCTCCTATAGGTGTATTATAGCAGGTCAAATGATGATAAATAGACTATTTGATGGCCTGCGCAAGCTCCACCATGAATCCCACTTGCAGTGACTGCTTATCATCTCCCTGTACTGTGTATCAGTTGTGTAAGCTTGTTTATAGTATTCCTAAATACATTTCTAAACAGATCTTATAGAATCTTATGCAACAGGAAACCCCCCACCCCCATCTCTGCGCCACACCATGTAATAACTCACATCTCCCCAGTTGACCTTTGCTCCCTCTTCATTGCTTGTCCTGCAGTGCTAAGCTCAACCCCTGACATGAGAGTGAGACGTAGTGCAGCGTGTACATGGTCTGTGCCACAGGGAACAGTGTGCACTATAGCGCAGGCATTCTTTTGCTTTTAATCTCTCATCTCTAAGCGAGCACAGTTTCCTGTAACTCCTGCTTAGGAAAGATACAGCAAGGAAGAGAGAGGGGGAGCTGGAGAGAGAGGACGGGGCTGGTTGACATGCCAGAGTTTGATAAGATGTGCAAAAAAAGACATGGTGAAAAATGAAAAGTGTAAAGATTCAGTCCAATATGATAAACAGAGATAGAAAAGGACAGGGAAGCATTTGAATGTTTTCGATCTTGCGATAAGTACCTGAAGGTTCTCAAAAAGGTGAACTCCTAATGAGGTGTTTACAGAGTCAGCCATGTTGCTAAACGTATCGATTTCCACCCAGTCCCACAACATCACTTAAAATGAGCAAAGCAAACTATCTCGTGTAAGAAAGCATGGGGGCATAAAAAGCCCTCCTTAGAATGGCCAAGGATGATGGTATAAGCTTGCATTACCAATATATATATATATATATATATATTTTTACACTACAGGACAAAATGACATTGAAAATTAGCAGTAGAGCTGCATTTTTAAAGTGAAGTGATTATGCAGTAGTAACAAATGATGGCGTAGCACTATAGTTTTTTTAAGCACTGGCTTCCTTAAATATGATTAAACACAAACCATTCTCAAACATCCAAACACAATAAAACAATAAATCATATCAGCAAACTGAATGCACATTATTTTGCCAGAGATAAGGATATGTATAGGCTAAACGCTTACACGATGTCGCCCACAGTTTGCTTTATCCTTGTATTGAACCCACAAGGAAAGGACTAACAAAACAAATAAGGAAAAGCGAGAAGAGAAGACGCTCTGCAGATTTCCTTCACTCTGCCCTTTCTGCTCATCCAATCTCCAAGACACTTGTGGTAATAAATCAAAGCTGAGCAGACAGGCCACAGTGGAAAGGGACTTGCTGTCCCTTCCCCCTCCCTTCCTAACCTCTGACACTGGTTCGACAAAACAATTGGACATCTGACAGCATCGGAGAAACAAGCACAAGACTATGCACATTATGGTTCAGATGGCCTTTGGCTAATAAGGTACACCCCAGTATTTTCAAATCTCTGCTGTGCCATTTTCACAACTGAAGAAATAAAAACCACACACACACAATAAGTCAGTGTTGGATTTAGTTATGAAATGAGATAAATGCAGCTGATGTTATGCAATGAAATAATATAATGCATCATTTGCACCTCTACAGGTCGGTCGAGTGCAGCATTGTGGTAAACACTGAGTGATGAGGCACAGCTTGTACATTAAATATTAAAGCAACATAGTGAGCACTAGAAATGAAAAATAACTGTTGAACCGCCTGCACAGTGTGCAAAATAGCAAATAAGCTATTTTAAGCCCAAAAGGTTAAAATGTCCTCTACCAAGTAAAAGAATAAAAAAGCAAGCAGGTGTCCAATTACAGGCCAATTAAGGTTTCAGTATGTTAATTCTCCTGAACAGGAGCCAGCGAGAAAATGTTACTCAAAAGTGAAATAGCTTTCGCAACGACTTTAAAAATGCAGATAAATATACTGTATCACGCTCAATGCGAAGTATGTCTTTACTAAGTCGAAGTGCTCGTCTTTTTATAATGCTGGGCACAGCATTTAGTTTCACGAGCAGAACTCCACAAGCATCAAGAGAGAAGTACACAGGTGGCATCAAACCGTCTGACTGCCATTGCTGTATTTTCACACAGGCAAACAAAAAAGCTTTGATATGCAGATGTGTCGGGACGCGTGTCCAGCAGGTGTCCTACAAAAACCAGCATGGTTTGAAAAAGGTATGAAAAAGAGAAGTGTTTGGTCTGTTTTGGAAAATCGTGTTGTTTTCATGTGACAGACCATAAATGAAATGAAAATATCATCCCTCCATTCATCCATAGTCCTAACTGCTTTTCCTCTTAAGGATGGTGGTGGGTGCTGGAGCCAACCTCAGCGGTCATTGGGTGGGTGGCAAGGTAAAACCTGGACATGATGTCAGCCTGTCACACAGCTAAGAAACTATCAGTAGGCGTATAAATGATTAAAGGATATAACAAAGTGTAAAGACAATGGCGACAGATAGAGCTTTCTCAGTGGTACTGTATGCATCTTAGTTTAACATAATAAATTCATCTTTTACAGTTTAATGAGAATGTTTATTATAGATCCTACTGAAGTGTTTTTACATTTAGTTAGTTCCACATGGGCTCAACATCCCATGTGAACATGGTTGCAGTTTTGTCCAGAATGGGATAAATACAGCTTTATTCAATCAATCACTAAATGTCAACCTTGTCTCTACATTCACCAAAAAAAAAAAAAAAAAGTTTTAACCTGACCGTCGCTGCTTCCTGGTGAAGCTAAAAAAGCCCTAATAGAAATGTTTTATATATATAATTTCCAAACAATTTGTTATCTAAGCCTCTGCAAAGAACACACCGCACACATGCCAAGCCTTCAATTTATGCCCCTTCTCTCCTCCTCCCTCCACAGCATGCAGTCATGCACTAGAAGGGTGAAGCAGCAAATTTGCTAGCTGGCTGACTGGGAGGACAGAGAGGCCTTTCTCACCAGTCAACGGCTGTCCTTAATGAGAATAGAAAGTGATTTACTAGCTTAATGCTCCAGCCCTCAGCCTGCCTGCTCTCCTTTGCTTCTCGCAGCCAGTTTAGCTGGCGCTCTTCATACGGAGAACGAAACCGAGACCAGGCGCAGAGAAAACAGGAGAAGACAGAAAGCCAGAATCTGAAAAAACTACAATAATGAGGCATTCTCGCGAATCCTCTCAGCACCCGTGTCGCCAACCTCTTGCAACTTTGTATTGTCCATATAAAAGGTTTTGTGCAGTGAGCCAATTCAGATGCCATTAACTTACTGGGAGCTGGAAAACATACAGCACTTTGCAATCATGCTTCACCTTGTGTGGCTTATTGGACTGAACAGACACTGTGTGCCACACGTCCATTATGTTTCTACTAATGCTTGACTATTTGGGTGACAAACCAAAGAGCCAAGCAGAAGAACATTCATCTTTCATAATGAATCTGTGATATAAGTGAAGAACATGGAGAACGCAGGTTCCCTTCATGTGTAGTCTGCATAGATCTGTTGGGTTAGTCTAGTCAGAGAGTCACTTTCACCCTCATACATCCTCTATGATTATAGCACCAGCTATTCCTAAGACCATTTGAAAGTTAATGGCTTTCACGGAGAACTTCAGATGACTTATTAATTGCCACACTAGTCTTGTGCTGGTGTTAGTCACTCATTTGTGTCCACATATTGACAGCGATGCAAACTCCTGCTGAGTCTTTGATTCAGTAAAACTTACACCACCAGCTACGTGTGCATGCGCGCTACGAATTACGTGCTCGAGTGAGAATAAAATACCAATTTCATGCGTATTTGCAGAGCCAAATTGCGCTGCTTCATTTGGGGGCACCGTGCTTAAGGGTGTGCATGAAATTTAAAGTCATAATCACGTTTGACCACATAATAAGGAAAAAGCCAGACGCAAAGTGGGACCAAGTGAGGAGAGAGTGACTAGAGGTGCTTGAGTTTGTTTTCCCACACAGGCGCAGCGGTGTTTTAAGTACGAGCCAAGGTTGAATTGCATCCTGGATTATTGCTGGAGAGACAACAGTTACCATGAAATCCACACAAGGTGAGAGAAGCAGGACAGGTTATGAAGCGCCAGGGAATACGCGTCTGAGCGCACGATTTGGGGATGTTTGTCAGGGTGGACACAGACTACCAGTGCTGTATGAATGGACCCCGCGCACAGCAGTGTGCAGCCAGGTCTACTCGTGATCATCATGGGAGGGAAACACAGTATCACAGCAGTTCTTACCGAGTGTGAAGTAGGGGAGAGCTGTGTTGTCAAGATCATCCATTACAGAAATTCGCCCAGGTAGGTCTGTTCTAACGAATAATAGGAGTCGGGATTCCCCCCCTCCTACTGCTCCTCCTCCTCCTCCTCCTCCAGTTCCTCCTCCAGTTCCTCCTCCACCAGCACCACCTGCATCAGCAGCACCCCCTCCTCCGACCACGCTCCCGGAGGCTCCGCCGGTGAAGCTGAACTCGTTCTCCCGGAGTACGGGCAAGGTAGAGACGGTGACGGTCTTCACCTCGCACGGCGTCTCCGCGTCGCTGTCTTGGTCCCGCTCCTCGTCGGGCGATGTCGCCCCCCTGTTCGTTTGGACCGTCAGGGTCCCCGCCGCCAGGAGCCCCACGAGAAGGACGCGGAGGTGCAGCAGTACAGTCCTCGCCATCCCGCTCCTTGTGTGTGGTTCTCTCGCTTTGAGTGGGGCTCATAAGCTGCCCGTTCACTTATAGTACAGTCGCTGCAAAGGAGTCGCGTCCGTCCAGGAGGCGGCAGCACAGGTGTAGTGAGAATGACATCCACTCCTCACATTCATCTGTGTTCACACGGCGGGACAAACAACCCGCTTAAACATGCACATGTCCCTTTAAAGACAAACATGAGGTGGAGTCATGATGTTAGACAATAAGTCAATTATTAATCAAAACCCTGCGAAATCTTCATTTGCAGTGTTATTGTACAATCATTTTAAATGATCAGAGTGTTTTACTGGGCTTGATGTCGTGATGTCAAATAAACTATTGCAGGTAAATAAATATCAATATCTGTGTATGTGAAAATGCAGCCACGTGATTTTCACAGAGCTCCTAATGTAGTGGATGTGAATGACGTTCACGTCACGTTACCAGTACCAGTGCAAGTTCTTTTTCAACATAAAGTAGCAATACCACAGTGTAGAAGTACTCTGTTACCAGTATTATATTAAATTTAGAGTGTTGAAGTTCGTCAAAGCAGGGGTCATTTAGACTGTGTAGTTCAAAAATAAGTCATTTTTAAGTAAAAGTAACCAAAGCTTTCAAAAGTTAAACATAATGTACTATAATTTATTTAAATAAGTACTTCATAGTAACTACAGTACTTTAATACGTTTTTTATTCAGTTTGCTATTTTGTACCACCCCCAGTAATCAGTATTCATCATACCGCATGTGATAGATTTGTAGATGTTCATATTTCTATTGCTTCAATTTCATTTTTTTCCTTAAAGGTCTTAGGTTCATTTTTGAAATTGGAAACATAGATTATAAAGTAAGTGCTCCTGCGAGTTGCTTGTCTTTGTTTATTAAACCAATATACTGACAATTCAACAGACAGTGTGACGCTCTGTCTGTATAGTACATCAGTTAACACAATGACCAAGGACTAATATGCAGTATTATATTTTAGTGTATATTTTTCCCAGAAAGAAATAACATTAATAGACAAAACAAAGAAACAGACAAAAGAAACTCCACTAAACACAATCAGTGATAATTAATACTGTGTTTGTATTTAGTACACTGTACATATATCCATTATTGCTTATTGTACTAATAGGAAGGAATACCAGTCATGCACTAATTCACATTTATGGTACAATGCATTTTGGAACACAACTGTCAATTAAACTTGACAAAAGAGAAAAGCAAAATGTTCCAGCAAGTATTTTATAAAAGCTTCTTGCTGAAGCTGTCTCACCTCTATAAACACACGTGTATATATATATATATTTTTTTTTTCCCAGCTATCAACTTCTTTATTTTCTTTGTTTATGGCATTCAGCAAGTGTCCATTAAAGGAATAAAAGAAAAAAATAAAGCATGCCGATGTCTTTTTGAATGCTTATTATGTGTCACATTTCTGAAGTGAACATACCGTTCACTCCAAACATGCTTAAATGGAAAAAGGGACATCATGTCAACCTCTCTCTGTGTCTCTCTCCATGGTGCTGAAATATTAAAACACACACACACACACACACACACTCTATTTTTCCCTATGGTGCTGAAACATGCAATCACAAGGTGTGTGTCCTAGTCCACATACTGATGATTTTGAATACTTATATTGTAGCTGTGCCACTTGCTAAGGCACATGTGTGTTACTTAGAATATATTAAGTAGAACATATTATAGTCAAGTTTACTTAGGATACAGATAAACCCTGTCAGTTTGTTTTTTGCTCACAAGTTGCCAAGGTTGTTGCTGGGTTTCCAGCTGTGCTTCATTTGTCAATGTGTGTCACCTACTCAGTCAGTCATTCAGTCAGTCAGGGCCATGAAATAAATAATGAGTAATAAAACTTAATGATGTCAAATAAGGCTTTTAATAAATGTATGAACTGGCCGATGACTTCTAAAGCTGCAGGAATGGATTGCAAAACCAGAAAGAAACACAAAAGTGCCTTCGAATTATTCATTTTGACGTTCTTCTGGAAATGCAGAAACAATCACACAGATATTTTATTCATATAATACACTGTGACATTTTGGCAGAACCTCAAATTTGATTATGACATACTCTATTGAATTATTCCTTCAGTCATACTAAAGATTCAGTTCTTTCTTATCTGGGTTTATTGTTGTGTTGTTTTTGTGTTGCTCTCCATCTCTGTTCTTTTTTTGTTAATAGGATCAAATAAAGGAGCATTTGAGGTAAAAACATCTGAGCCAAAATTTTGTTTTGAGTGACAGGAAAACATTATTAAGTGAGTAATTGTTCTTTTAAATCCACCAGAACAATTACAATCAACAAACATTTGTCACACAAGTAAGCACTTACTTTGCAAGCCCTGTATCCCAGCTGTGGGTATTGAAACAATCGCTGTGTGTCTTTCCCCGTGGTTTCAAATCATTTAAACAGGAGATGTTCACACCAGCAACAACAGTAGCACACCGTATTCACATTTGGCCATTTAGATTGAGAGTTGCTTGTCAAACAAACCAGACAGGATGGACTAGCTTTTTCCCCATTCTGTTAAAAAATAACTGTGAACTGCAAAAAAGGCAACACCTGACCCAGCTATACAACTTCCACACTGTAAGTCACCAACTTTGGTTCAGCCCGTGACGCTTGCGAGTCAAAGATGTGTTTCTTCTGTTACAAAGTTTTTTTTTTTTCACATCTCTTCTTCCCATTTTAAGTCAAAGGAACTAAGACACAAGATGAAGATGAAAGCAGAAAAGTAGGATAAACAAAGACACAATGAAGACAAATGAGAGAAACCCCATGTGTGTTTGCTCGCTTGGCGTTCTCCATAGTGCTGAAACATTCCAACCCAGTCTCCATCTGTTTCTCTGTTCCAAATCAAACCTAATTTGAACGACATGCATATCAAATTCAATGCAAATCAAATGCTTTATTTTCATTTTATGTTTTTAAAAATGTTAACCATTTAGAATATCACACAACTAAGGTCATATTTAGCAACACACTGTTGTAAGTACTGTATTTCCTTGTGACTACAACAAAATCAAAGCACTTATTAGCACCAGTGTGCTTTTCTCTGACTATTATTGGTGAACATGTTACAGTAATGCTCATTATAAGCTTCTGTAAATGTATGTAAATATTCCTTTTATAAAAAACAGCTTTAATTTACAATATTAACAATGTCTAAACTGTATTTCTGTTCAATTATATGTTATAAAATCTTTCACAAACATGGTAATTTATACATGTGTTCAAACTTTTGACTGGTAGTGTATATATCTATATATCAGTTTGCAGATATTTTGCAGACACTATGTGGAACCCTCTAGATTAAATGTGCAATCATAGTTTTCAAGCATCCTGCCACTTCTGACAGTTAACTGACAATCTCAATATCAGTCATTTTATGAACCTGGGTTTTACACCCATTGGTTTCTAACAGGTAAATTTGAAAACTAAGCAAAAAGTTGATAGAACATCACTGTTTCAGTAGTTGTTGTGTTAAACCTTCTACTTTTAAGAACTACCATGAAAATGAACCCATTAAAGTCACTGCCACATCTATCATCGCTACAGTAATTTGCATGCGGGCATTTCCTCTCTTTCCTCCTCTGTGTTAATTTGACATTTTAGCCAGTGTGTCATGATGATTTCCTGATAGAATAGTTGGCTACAAAGAATCGCCTAAAGGGCGAATCTGACAAGCTTTGCTGTCGTCCTAGTGAAAGTGCTGACTACGTGGAGAGATCTCGTTTGGGCCCGTGGAGCATATGCCATAGTTCTGCAGACATGACCTCTTTTACTGATAGATTTCATTGAACACTGTCTGACTTTAATGGCCAAACAGTAACAAGACATCAGATGGGATTGATTGATGTTGGTGTGTTCAGTGAGGTGGTGGAGAGCTGCAAGTAGCAACTTAAACAAGGGTATGGAAGGGAAAACTGAATTGTTATTAGCTGATGGAGAGCTTTTAAACAGTCTGTGGTTGGTTATATGAGATTTATTGCTCAGGAAATTGCTTCGACCTGAATGCCGTGGCAGCCTCTGACTCTCTCAAAATTGAATTTGATAGACAACATGCTAACGCCCGCTGCACCTAGACAGAGATGGTTAAACAGATTTCTGTGGCATAATGAGCGAAGGACCTGACCTTTTCCCTCCCTGCTTTCTTCAGCAGGACTAGTAGAGTGCTGTTTGATGTCAGCAAATGATTGAAAATTCTGTCTCCTTCCCTTGGAGTTGGACATTAATACTATGGCTGTGTTCTACGTTTTTTGACTAGAGGTTGTATCACTAGAGTCTCAAAAATATAATTTGATAAGCTCAAAATATTTAAGTGGACTTATGCTAATGTCAATCACTGATGGGGATATACTGATCAATCTGTACATGTGCATAGCTTTTATAACTAAGTGGGTGTGAGGCTAGGAGTTGAATGAACTTTGCATTTATTGCAAGCAGCACCCACCACTGTTTTTTAATGGCTATAATAGAAACAGGTTAGAGTGCTGCAACGGGACTGAGATTCTGTGGGTGCTACAGAAGAACAGTAGCATGCATTGTGAATGTGGGATATACTGTATTTATTCTTATGTGGATGTCAGCATGAGCTATGCAGAAGTACAGGATGAAATGTTATGTATGGATCTATATGAGGAACTATTAGCAATCATGCCTTTTAACTGCCTTTTTGTTAACCGTAACTGTACCCATATTTACACCAGATAAAGCATCTACAGCTACATTAGCAGCTCTGTGAAGCTGTATTCAGGCCCAGTGTTTTGAGCCAAAGGCTTAAGTCAGCATGCTAACATGCTCACCATGACAATGATAACATGTTGACAGCATGCAGCATCTTACTGCAGTGTGTTTGCATGCTAACTGTTCTTGCCCTGAACAAAATGCAGCTGCAGGACAGTTCACTTCATGGTTCAGGGGATAACTCAGTGACTGATTGAGTAAAAGACAGACCCACGTTTCCATCCACAGCACCGTGCCACCTGCACAGCCAGAAAAAATACCGCGTCATGGAATTTTGTTCTTGCAGCTTTTTCTAAGTAAAAACAGACCTGAGCACTCTGCTGTATGGAAACGTGCGGTTTTGTTTTTTTGGTTTTTTTTTCCTGTGCTGTCTTAGTTAATTGATTAGTTTAAGTTATCTGGAGACTGCCCCAGTTGTGCAGGTGTAAACAACAAAGAGCTCCTCGATTAGAAACTGGGTTACACCTGGAGGACAAATACACAACTACACACACACACACACCCACGAAACACACATAAGCACATAGCAAACAACATCTAACAAATTGGTTTAGCGGATGCTGAGCACACATTCCAACAAATGTGTACAGCAGGCAGCTGATAAGTCATGTTAGCTCAAAGTACTGAAACTTCAAACCTGTTCCCATAATTTCTTGAATGATGTAACACATGAGGGGGTTGAGCCTTAACAAATTTCATCGTTATTCAAAATGGCTTCTGTCAGCAGTGGTACATTGTATGAGGAGAGATAACTGTGTTGGAATGCAATTATGACCATTTCATTTTAATCTGCAGATTTCCTTTCCCGAGTGAACATCTCAGGAATAGTTAGGTGAGGTTTTTTTTTTAGTTTTTTTTTTTTTAGCAACATCAGCATTTTATTCACCAAAAGGCGTTTTTGTTTTTGTTCTCGTCCTTTTCAGAGGACACAGGAATTTGCTATTCCTTTCACAGTAATGTCGGTCTGACTGGGACGCAGAATCAGTGTAGGAGACTCAAGTACTTGGCTCATGAGATGATAAAGAAAGTTTTGTCACGTGCAAATGAAATTTTGTTTTGGTATAATTGGTCTGTGTTGTAATGCTTGCATTTTTAAAGTACTGTTAAGATCATGTCATCTACAGATAACATCCAATAGAGTATTTAACTTGTTTATTTTACTATTAACTTGACTGAAAAATGTCATTTTTTGGTTAATAATAGATAAATGGAAAGTTTAAAGATCTACTGTAACAAAAAATTCGAGTCAGGTGTGCAGCAGGGTTTCAGCAGTGGTGAGCAAACAGCAGTTCTACTGTACTGTATGTTGTATTAATGGACTGAGACAGCTCTGTTATGTGAAGGGGTATGTAGTTATGTTTCCACCTGAATCCTCTGTTGAAACTGGTAAAATATTCTAGAAAGAAAGCAAGAGACCAGTGACTGGTATTTTATGCCTGCTGCAGTGGAACCATGGAACCAATTTAAACCTGTGCTACACTGGAGCAAGGGACTGTTGTCATTCAGGGCCACATCCCACCTCACTGACAGGCCTGCGGCTCTCTGACACACTCCAAATGCCTAAGATTCCTAAATCTACCTCTGGATGACCCAGCCCCTACACATAACCTCCTTCATCATCCCCACTAAGAGCTGCCCGGTCAGCTGTCAGCCCCGTTTACTGTCCGCATCCTGGCCCACTGACTCACCCATCTGTTAGTCCCACTGGTGATGGACGGGGTATGTGGGACAGTCAGGCAAGGTCAGAAGTATGGCCTTCCTCTTATTACTCTGGCCTTGCTCCCTGCCATTACTTTTAGCTTCCCCTCCTCCATTCCCCCCAATCCATCTGCCACCAGCGTTAAGTGCAGAGCAATATATTCCTCAGCCACAGGCATCTATTTTTACATCTTTTAAGCTGTTTCACTTGGATTCTACTGAACAAAATTGTTCTGAGAGTTTAGATTAAAATCTTTATTTAGAAACTCTGAGTAGTTTTCTTCATCTTTTCTTTTTTATAATTACAAAACACAGTTGGTTGCATATGTGTTTACTGACTAGAAAAGAAAAGTTGGAAAACAAGAAAGGAGTGCAGAGAAAAAAATAAGTTGTATACATCTATTTAATGTACTGACAATATCACTTTAAGCTAAAAAAAAAAAAGACTATTTCAACGTTGCTATGGGGGATTTTTTGGCATTTTGCATTGTTGAATATTATCACAGTAACTAGCTGGATCTATGTGCTTCCATTTCCTCTAGTTATGACATTTCTGCCCATTAGTGTTCTGCTGTAATTTGTTGCGCTTGTGAAATTGTGCAGCATTAACAGTCAGACAATGAAAATTGTCTGGCTAAAGTGTTTTGGTATCAAAAAACTTGAATTTGTTCTTATCAACACTGATTTAATCATTCAGTTTGCAGAGCTCATCTGCTTGAAAAAGCCATAATTCTGCCTTTAATATAAGTGAATATTGTATTTTCACAATCAAATCAAACAAAGGCTCTTCTCCTGTTTATATTTATAGTGGAAGGTTTAGTTTAGTGACAGTAATGATTATATAAAGTCGAATAAACTAATGCTGGTGCTGCAGGTCTAACTCATTTCTTAAAATCTGTGGATAACTTCAACTTAAAATCAAGGCTACTGTCCCCTGCACACATTTGCCAGTTTTTATATCCATGTAATCTGAAATTGGAATTCAATAACACAGTTATTCTAGGAGTGCTTTGGCCCAAAAGCTTAAGGCATTTTGCTAAGTTTAAGATAGATAAATGCTACATCATCTTGAATTCCACTCCATTTATATATTGTCAATATTTTTTAAGAGACTCACTGTAAAAAAAAAAGGCAGCTACCTGTGTGCCTAATTAAGCCACTATATCCCTGCATATTAACCATCGTGTATGTATATCTTGCATTCTCCACTGCACACATATATAGTAATTATAGTAAGATGTATGGTGCCACTAAGCAGTACTTAAAGCCTCACTCATAGCTCCATCGTCTGTAAATAACACCCTCTCTTGCACTTGCATCACAATGACACGATGACAATGCTGAAACTAATCTGATGTGTAGATTTGCCTTGAAATTAAAACTGTGGTTTACCTGTATTATTATAACTTAATTACAAACTTAGATATTAATTTTATATTAGTGCAAAAAATCATAATTGCATGATGAGAAAATAATTAAAGCAACTACAAAGCGAAAATGAGTTGGGGCACTTACAAAGTAAATATACCAAAACATTTTAGAAGCTTTAATATGAAAAAGAGGTACATTTATATTTGAAAGATAGGAGATTATACATGAATACAAATTTTGTTTACTCAAATTGCCATTTCTCATCTCATGTTACGGTACCGTCCCATCAAAAGCTGTGGAAAGTGTATCCGGTTAAATTTATCATCTGGCTGCAGCGGCGCCTCCGCTGGGAACCAAACTTTCCTGCAAACTGAGCTCAGCAATTAACAATACATATCACACTGCTTACAGTACCTAGTGGGCCCAGATCGGGTTATGTAACTGGCACTCTTGAGCAGATACAGAAACAAAGTACTGTACAAGGTTTCGAATGGGAGAGGGGAAGGACTGAAGCTACTAATGTTGCAGCAGAGATTATTAGAGAGCTACTGTATCTCTTTCATCTGGTCACGGTGCACTCACGGCGTATCTACTCCAGTGCCCCTGGCTTATCAGAAAGACCCCAGACCTAATTTGCAGTTCCTGACGTGACCCTCCCGCACACTGGCTGTAAAATTTATGCCTTCAAACACTTTAGATGGACACAGAGCGCAATTAGAGCAACTGATAATTAATGCTGTGACTAAACATGTGCCTGGAAGTTTTTTTTTTTTTTTTTTGGATCACATTCTCAGCAGAACATGATCAAAAGTAGCTGCTGTGGGAGGTTTAAGTAGAATAGGGATATCCATATTTTTTCTGTTTTTAACATTTAGCCTGAGCTTCATTACTGGAATTATTATGTAGGATGCGTTATACCAGTTTCCCTCTATACTTAAGATTGCTCAGAAGCACAGTTGAAGATTTTAAGATTTTATTGCGCTGTCACTCTCACTTACTGCACTAACTTGTGTGTGTTTTTGGGTAAAATAACAGGCAGTTTAATTGCAATTGCGCAATTCAATTATACTTTTTTTCTTTCGTTTTCTATTAGATTTTAAGACAATGATGGAACCACAGGATCTAGCTTAGCCAGAGGCGGGGTTTTCATCTTCATCTTCTCATGAGTTTATTTGACAGACAAAAATAAGAGGGAAACATCTGCATTACAAATGTGTCTTCACAGATACAGAGCGCAGCCATACTGAGAAGATGCTTAAGATGCAAAACAGACAAGGTTGCTACAAACCTGCTTAAGAGTCAAGAGCAAACCTCGACTAGATCTGATTTGATTAATAAACAGTACAAACCTGATTTGTATAAATACACTGCCCATCCAAAAAAAAAGTCACACCCTCTAATATTTCGTTGGACCATCTTTAGCTTTGATTAGTGCACATATTTGTTTTGACATAATTTCAATAAGCTTCTGCAATGTTACAATATTTATTCCTGTCCAGAGTTACATTCATTTTTTGCCCAAATCTTGTATTGATGATGGGAGAATCAGATCAGAAGTATTCTCCAGCAAATCCCAAAGATTCTCAATAGGGTTAAGGTCTGGACTCTGTGGTGGTCAATCCATGTGTGAAAATGATGTGCTATGCTTCCTGAACCGCTCTTTTACAATTTGAGCCTGTTGAATCCTGGCATTGTCATCTTGGAATATGCCCATCCCATCAGGGAAGAAAAAATCCATTGATTAATAACCTGGTCATTCAGTATATTGAGGTCTCAGCTGACCTCATTCATTGCACACATAATGTTGAATCTAGACCAGACCAACTGCAGCAACCCCAGATCATAGCACTGCCCCCACAGACTTGTATGGTAGACACTAGGCATGATGGGTGCATCACTTCATCTGCCTCTCTTCTTACCCTGATGCGCCCATCACTCTGGAACAGGGTAAATCTGGACTCATCAGACCACATGACCTTCTTCCATTGGACAGTTCTTAACCCAGTTTTAGTAGTTTCATCAATCTCCTTAGATGTTTTCTTTTTTTGATTCATGCCAATAATTTGACCCTTCTGAAACAGATGAATATTTTTTCCACAGTTGTTTAAGAAATGACAAGCTACGCACTGCATCAGTTAGGATCAAATAACCTGTTGCCAGCTGAAACTTATCCATGCAGTAATGATCCAATAGAAGGCTCTTTCCTATTTGTTTAGTTAAATCAAGGTGGTAACTTGTTTTTGGACGTTATAATGTGTACATTAGTTAATGAGTGAAAACCAATAAAATGTTCCATGACTATCATAGCGAGGCCTTGGGTCTAGTGTCATTTTACATTTCACTTAAAAATAAGATTATTATAAGAAATGATTTGAATAATACCATACTGTAATTTCTAATTTCATTCCAGTAGGGTAGGTGTTTTATACCAACAAAAGCATCAGTATGAATTTATGCAATATCTACACTACCTCAGTGTTTTCTTGAACTTGACTTTTCTACAATTTACATACAGACCCCAATATATCACATTTGATAAAGATGGTGCTGGTGGTCTGCTAGAGTAGTTTAAAACTGATTTTGAGAGCCTGCAAAATAGGCTATAGCTACAGTACAGGTGAGGCATTTTCTTGTTTAGTGCATGCATACTCTGTACTGGACAGTAAAAACACATCTGTGCACTTGACATTATTTAAATCTACCTATTTTATCTACTTGGTCCAAGACCTTTTTGGTAAACTATGTTCAGCTATGATCAACTGGTTGTAAACAGCAGGCAATAAATTAATTGTGAAGATAACTGTGGTGCAGTCATCTTGTGACAGTAATAAACACCTTAATAGGTGGCAGCTCACAATCAACACCAGAATAACAAATCAGTATTCTGCAATCAACACAGGATGTTGCACCATTAACTGTACCATACATTAGCACTTAACAGCGTTCCCTCTGTGGCTATAACACCTCTGCAACAGCTGACAAGTGGAGGTACAGGCACGTAGCAGGCCCCAGCCTCCAGCTTGAAAACTATCCAGGCTGAGTATCTCCTCAGTATAACACCAGCTGAGTCATATGGATTATGTACTAAATCAAAACTTGATGTGCTGCTGGTCACTGTGATTCAACATCAACTCCAAATATCAACACTGCATTAATATAGACAAGCACAAAAGTAAGGCAAATTGAAACAAGCAAGCAGAAGGAATGATAGAAAATGTGTTATTTTGTGTACAAGTTGACAAATTACTATGCAAATACACTGACTTTGGACATGTTAGACAAAATGACAACATTTACATGGTCAAAAAAACATTTATACTGAATGCTTTTAAAGTTATGGCTGAAGAGACATGCACAAGCATTCCCACTGTATTGTTTGTTTTAATATTTGTTAATGGGAAGAGGCAGTGGGAAAAAACATGAGCGGAGGCAGCCAACATTCATTGCGAGCACTGTGCATTTGCAAATTTAATTTTACCTTCCATTTTATATTCTGTAGAAATGCCAAATGTCATCAACAAGGGTGAGTTACATTACACAGCAAGTGCATTTTCAGCTTAACCCTTTTTGTATTCTGTGCACCCCTTTGACATACTGATTTTAGCAGAGGATAGGAACAAAAAAGAACTCAAAAGACCAGACAGTTTTAAAGGTATAAGTTTTATACTGACTGCGATACAACTAAATCACTATAAAAATAGGTACAACAACACGCTGTGCAAAAATACATTTGATCCAATGTCCAAAATAGCAGCATCCTTTGAAAAATAAGTTTTTGTTTGTGCATAGCTGGTGCAGAAAAGTGTCTATTTTGCTGCAATAGCAGCTCACTTAATCAAGACAGTGTGGAGGGTAGTATAGAAATAGAGATGTAAACCTTCACACATTATAACGCTGTGTGAAGGGAAAAGACAGCTGTGGCCAACCAAAGTGAATCAAATAATTTCTCCAGGATGGCAGGCATTGTTATCCTTCTGCAATCATACCTATTCTGTATATATGGCCAAGAAATTGCAACGTTCAGTTAAACCTTCTTGATTTGTATTGTGTGTGGTTCTATGGAATATCAGTGACGCAGAACACATGCCTGTTTGATTTATCCTCACCTCAGTTACACTCACCTACCTGGAAGCTGGAGTTACCACTGTATACAGCGAGTGTGTCATTGTACCTAGTTAGTACTTGCCTAATATGCAAGGCTATCAATGTGTTAGCAGTGTTATAACAGGTTTGTAGACAAGGTCAGTGATCAGCTGTAACAACAAAACATGTGTGACTACAAAGCAGATATGTGTGGCTCCAGAAGACATGGTGGAAAGGATTTCTCATGTGCAACCAACAGAGGGCAATGTTGTTCTGTGATTAAACCGAACGCTTCACGCTGAAACTCCAGTGCAGAAAAAATCTTTAGGGAAGGTTGACAAAAGAAGAAAATATAGCAAAACAAATGAATAAAACCACCAGAGGAGACAAGTCTTGGCCAGAGCCAAATAACTTCAGGCAGCTTCATTTGAACCGCTAAATCAGATTTTATGCTGAAATTGTTCAATAATTAGGGAATACAGTGAGGCTATCGTAAATGTCAGACCAAATATATCTTCACAAGCGATCAGAGCCGGGTACAGCACTACAAAATAGCATGCAAGTCTTTCTAGGGAGTCCTTTCCTGTGTTTCCCCTGACCTCAACGTGCAGAAATTCCATCTACAGTACAAAAAAAAAGTATTTATTGAAAGGCATTAAGCTGGTCCTCGGCTGTTTGTGCATGTTGGTACTGTGTGTATGTATATATGTTCATGCATGGTGTCGCTGCAGGTATGTAACACCATAGTTAAAGATGATTTTATTTGCCAAGCATATTAAAGACATAACATAACTTGACCTAAATAGAGATCCAAGTGGCTAGGACTTCATCTTGTTTGCCTTCCCTGTCTCCTTTCATCACATATCACTGCACAAAGATCGACATGAATTTGTGATTAGAACAATGTGGTAGCTCGCGAAAGCTGAAGGTGAAACATTCACACAGAAGCTCTGCTAACTTTGTGCTGGTGCAACAATGACACCCCTTATCTTATGAAAGTGGAGAAGCCATGAATAAAACATGAGGTCATGCTTTTTTTATAGCCTCTACAATACCTCATACATGGACAGAATAGCTAACAATCAAAGAGTCAAGAGATAGATACAGTGGGGAGTGACTCTCTTTTGAAGTTCTGTCTCTCTGGCCAATTCAGGGTTTCTTTGAAAAGAAATAAGGGAATATTGGACCATAGCATGTTCTGTCCCCCAGTGGAATGTCTCTGTTTCTACTGTATTTATCTATTTACGTAATGGAAAGTGGACTTCTTCTGTATTCTGCTGAGAGTGGGGAGTTTGTGAAGGATAATTTGCACATCAATGCTCCCTCAACAGTGGCTGCAGAACAATACGCTTTTCCTCTTTAAAAGCCCACTGATGTGAGTGATTGAAATAACTTTTTCTTAAGCGGTGTGATTGATGTTGGGATAATGTCTGATACAGCTTTTGGATGTAGCTGGTGAATTTATTTTTAATGTATATGTAATATTGAGCATGGTTATTGTGTGTTTCCTGTTTCAAAATTCAGTGCGGTGCAGTAAGGTGACCACAGGGTATGTTCCACATATCGTTTCTGTTCATCGCAGCAATTCTTCCTCGTCTGCTTAACACTACTATTTTCTGTATCATAAGTCTTGTTTGATGGTACAAGAGTCAGAGAGCTTAAGTAAGGGTAACATAAGTCTATCAGTGACCCATTTGATGCTATTTCATGGTTCTCATGCAGAATTCACAGCAACAGTGGAACAGAACATCAGCTGGGGCTCCTCACATATGAATTACCACTGGACTCTCAACAAAAGCTGAAACACAAGGTCTCAATTAAATTGAATGAAATTCTATATATGGGCCCGGAGAAGTGTGGGATAGAAAAGTACTTTTTCATGCGAAAAGCAGTACAAGATCGATATGGTACAGTTCAAATCAGGAGTTCTCTCGGTAGGAGATTGTGTCCAAAGAGGTTTGTCCTCGGAATACAAAACAGTAAGAATATGGGGTTCAGGTTGCAGAGAGTATGCTCATAAGTTTGAGGTCAGGATGAAGCAACAGCAAGAGCTCCAGTGATACACAGACATTCTTTATGGGTCAAGAGGGCTTTGTGAATCAGCTTTGTGAGTTTCAATAAAGAGTTTAAAATGAGGACAGCAACTTTTTTCTTTTTTTATTTTGAAGGTCTTGAATGTAGATGGAATAGGCACGAAAATTGTGCTTGAAAAATCAGCACTCCATAATTTCCATTTACAGTACTTGGACTAACATCCGTCTAAGTAGCCATGTAATTTCGCCTATGTACACCATACTGCAATGCATGATTCAGGTGTAGCAGCAACACTGAGTGCCAATGCCGGAGAGCAGACTTTACCTACAGTAACTATGACTTACACGGTAGAAAGCAATATTTCTGAGAATATTTCTGCACTGAACATAACCCAGGGTTTTTCAGTTTCATCTAAAATTAAACATTTGAGGTGAAAAACAAAGTGTAAATAAAATACAATGCTGCTATGAGATTTTGTTTTTCACTAATTCCGATTCTAATGTTGAAGTAGGAGCCTTCCACTGAAAAAATACTATAAGTGCAGCTAGAAGTCTGAAGTAGCTGCTACATGAAATGTGCTGCCAACAGATTTATCCATGTACAATTGTTAATAAGATCTAGATATCCCTTGGGAGCAATGGAATTGTTACTAGTAAAGTTCCCCCCAGGATGAGTTATAATAACTTTAGTAAGAAAAAGTGTCTGCCAGATGACTAAATGTAAATGTAGAGGGTTAGGCTTAAATTTTTGGTTTATGACCAAATACCTGGAAAAATAATGGCATTCATTACTCATTACGTTATTCCACTGGAGGATTTCTGCATACTCATTTCCTGATTGTGTTTTACATCCTTTGTATACAAGATAAACAAGGAAGCACGGCACAACACAACACAATGAGTGGGGCTGTGTGTTAGTGACGATCTGATCTAAAGTCATGTTCCCCCAAAGTAACAAACTGTGCTCAGTTAGACACCTCAGAATCCATTTTATTGAGCGTTGACATTCAGATTTATGAGGCTGCACTGTGTTAAAAGCACAGCGATAGTAAAACAACACAATCCTGATGGCACCACCGGTTCTCTCCAGGTGTTCACCGACCCCATGTAAAGACAAAACATCATCTTTACAGCAGAAATGCAAATTACTGGGTATCCAAAGGTCTTCATGAGATGTTAGAAGCCACTGGCCTGAAATCATTAAGTTTAACCTTGCTCGCTTTTTTGGAGGCGATAATTATGCATGACTTTTTTAGAGAGCAGGGTTTTCTGTGAGAGATTTACCTCACAAGACATAGCAGCGAGGGCACCTCAGTGCATGGCAACCTATAGTGTCAGCTGTTTATTGTCTAGCAGCAGTCAGCCATCTTGCTGTCCTTGCTGTTTTTTTTTTCCCTCCAAGGGTGAAATGCTGATGTTTGTTCCCTTCTTTGCCTTAGAAGCTTAGGATTTAAAAGTAAGAATCTCCAACTCAGAGGCAATTATTGCATTTCATCGCTCTCTCACTGGCAACTGCATTAACCAATTAAATTTGCAGTTATCTTTTATTGGAATTGCTTGCAAGTGAGGGACAAAATGTCAGTGTTTTCCCAATGATAGATAATTTCATTTTCAAAACATAATTGGACACGAGCATGAGTATGTTGTTACCGACTGCTCAGGGCATGGGGTAAAAACTGCCAACTTCAAACCTTTGAAAAATTATCTACAACAACACAAGTAGTTTTCTTTAACCCATGTCCCTAAAGCTATTTTGTTCAATTGCATTTTTTAAAAAGTATTCTATTTTAAGTCACTGAAAAAAGGTCCCATTGCATTTTGGAAGCTACTGAAGACTGTGAATAACACACAAAAACATGTGTGCTTATTTTTTATTATTTTTTATCTCTTGATAGTGAGTCAGATTCATATATTAGTATGTATGATGTACTAGACCAGCTTTCGTGTCTTGGCCACAGCACTTATATGTTTATTGAACCAAATGCACCTTTGTCTCACAGCATGAATCCAGAGCAGCATCAGATAATAACCCTTTCCATCTCTGTCAAAAGCATGATGACTTAACCATGCTGCACCGGGGACTGCCAGCGAACTGTTTAGCCTGGAGAGAGAGTGAGAAATAGAGAGGGAAGTGTATTTATGTGTGTGTGTGTGTGTGTGTGTGTGTGTGTGTGTGTGTGTGTGTGCATGTGTGTGTGTAGGTGTGTGTGCGTGTGTGTGTGTTTAGTGCGGGGGCGGATAGCCGAGAGAGTGACTGCAGCTTATGAGCAAGTGTCTGACAGTGAGAAACACCAAATCAGAGAACAAGTCCTCAATCAGTCAGTTGCTATTGATCCAGGTTCAACAGGCCATCCAAAAGACCATTGATCTGAACTACCTCTCCTCTCATTGGTCATCACCACAACAGGCACATTGACACATTGTAAAATGTGCTCTCATATTGAACCTATAAGATATTTTTTCCCTCAAAACAAGAAAATGCTCTGCAAAAAGGGTGAGATAATTTCAATAGTTCACTGTGCAATTTGCCTTGTTAGGGCTTTTTCTAAAAATGAGCATTGCTGTCTTCACTCAAACATAATAAAGCAACAAGAAAATGGCAGTTGGTTCTACAAAATTGCAACACAATCTGTTTGTGCGATGATCATACCATTTGGGATATACTCCAGATTCCTTTCATCCTTTCACTTAAATACATTTTAAGCCACACAGTCTCCTAAAAATTAAAACTAAACTGCAATCAAATACATTTTTGTGCAGAATGCAATTGCGACCGGATGTTATCGTAACAATCATATGTTGACAATTAACATAAATGACAAGTCGCAAATGTTGTAGGCAGACAACACATTTTTGTCTGCCAAAATATCCCATCTTCAACATCATGTTTTCTCTTCCACAAAAATATCCAGTGTTGCAGTTCAACATTTATATGCACTGCCCATCCAAAAAAAAAAAACAGTTACCACCTGGATTTAACTAGGCAAATAGGTAAGAGCCTCCCATTGGATAATTACTGCGTGGATGATTATGTTTCAGCCGGCAACAAGTTATTTAGCCCTAACTGATGCAGTGAGTAGCTTCTCATTTCTTAAACAACCATGTCTGAAGACACATCCTGTGGTCGAAAGAAGGGTCAAATTACTGACATCAAGCAAAGAAATGAAATGAAGTGAAAAATGAATGCAACTGTGGACAGGAATAAATGTTGTGACATTGCAGAAGTTATCACGATGCATTTTACACACAGCTTTTGATTTAGTTTTACAAAGGTCTCAAAGTCGTTGCGAAACAATTGGCTGGACAGTAAGATGATGATGTTAATAACACATGTACAATAAATTGCTGGACTACCTTAGTGTTGCAGTGGCAGTACACAGCTGCCTCAGGGAATAAATATTTCATTAAATTTAGCAAAGCTCACAGTGTTAACATGGTAAAACTATTAAGGACTTTGCTGTCTAGTGGTGAGGTTGAGTCATGTAATTGAAGTTAATTACAGAATTGTAACAATCCAAGTGCAATTCTTGATTTTCCATCAGGGTTCACTGCAGGCCTCCCTTAAAACTGGGGCTCATCAACATCAAGGTGTGAATTAGTTCTGCCACAGCTGTGCACAGGGATCAATAGCGTCTGACTTGCATAATCATCAAAGGGCATCTGAATAAATCAACCAACAATTACTTATATTTTGATTAAATTTGACCAACTTGGGTCCTCAACAGCAACCTAGTGGCTGTTATATGAACACTGTTATTCACTTCTGCATAACTCAGTCAGAGCGTGTGTTTTGTAATACGTCTACTTATGACGTCGACTTATACTGATTAAAAAAATAAACAGACATATTTTGTTTATACTGCACATCTTGGTGCAGCTGTAAACATAGCAAGGTTTTGAGGTGTTAATATCCAGGCTTCAGCATGGAAATTGCTTCTGGCTTCCTTGGTAGGTTTGTGGGCAGAAAGGCGACTGCATCTGTTTAAGTTATTTTGTCTTTTAGTTCAATCAGATGATACAGGTTGGCTCCATACCCTTGACCTTCAGAGTTAAAAAATCTGTTTATTAGTAATAAATAAAAATGTTGTACTGAATTTATACAGTCATGAGAGCATAGATTTGCTTTTTGCTTTGTTTTGTTAGTTAATTCCACTAATTATTCCACTTATTTTAAACTTCATTCATGCAGTACCCTCCTAACACGGATGCCAAAAAGTTAATCACACAAAAGTGCCAGAAGTATGGCTAAAACATAAGCATTGGACATTTTTTGAAGTTTAGCTTTTTGAAGTAGTGCAGTCCAATACCATTTGCCAGGCTGAGCAGCTTTGATGCCTGTGTTTGTGTTTCAGCATTGTCGTCATGCAGTCTCCCCAGCTAAAGAGTCTACACAGTAATAGCAATGGCCACCAGAGGCTCAGTCGAATTCCCAAGTCCATAGCATTTTACTGGACTTACAGTACGTCCAACTTTTATAATGCCATTTGTTATAACATTAACAGCTGTAAATACTGGAGAGTCCTTTTATGCCCAGGATCGATGCAAGCGGTTCAGTTCTATCATTAATCATGGACGGTGCCTTTTATGAAGCAATCTCACTTTATTCATAAAGGATAACTGTATAGCTCCATTAAGGTGTCACACTATTTATCTTCCTTATAACCTGCCCATGGCATTACAAAGTGTCTTGGCTTGCTACACTCTTCCTCTCTCTCTTCTCCACTCCATTTGTCCCTTTGCCCTCTCTCACATATAAAATAATTGGAAATACATGGAGGCAATAACAAGGGGGTAGTTTACTGGCGATAACAAGGAGGCTGTAAAATGGAAAATTGTTCATTTGTTGAAGTTATCTCTGTGTGTGTGTGTGTGTGTTTGTGTGTGTAGCTTTTGAAGGATATGGGGGTCATAGGTTTGGTAGCACGTAAACTTTTATAATCTATAATCTATGGTGAAGTGATTAGAAAATGGGCAAAATGTAGAGATCTAGTGACAGATACAGAAATCAAAGCAAACCATGTCAGTAAAACTTTTGATCTCACACAACCTGTTTTTTTGGAAATTCATATTTTTGCTTGAACTTTGAAGGCTGCATTGCATTTTTAATTCATATTATTAAGCCAGTGTGGTCATGGTCAGTAATTCAGGACTAAATTTATGATTAAACATGCAGTAAACCCTATCCTTAGTATCTAAGGCAACTGCTGTAATACAACCCCAAACTAGTTAGGTTATAAAAAATACAGTATGTGATTTATTACATCTAAGCCTATGCCAAGAGCTATTGGGGGAAAGCATGTTTTATGAATGTCCAGTTCAGAGTATTTGATGAACTTGAGGGATACTGTTTGATCCTTGGCAAAGGCTGGACTTAATATCATCAGAGCATGTTGGCAGAAGCCTGAAGGACCCACCACAGTTTCAGAATAGTATAGACCCTCATTTTGGTCATTATTGGAAAATAAATGAAAAAATTGATTTCACCCAATGTGCAGTCACAGACTTTCATTCTCACAGAGTCTACACATGTAGCTGTCTCAATGAAGAACAAAAGAAATGGATAAAAGTATGAAAATTAGTATAATACACCATGTAGTATACTGTAGTATAGTTAAGTATATATTTTATCATATTTGAATGAATTTTAGATGCAAATCTTTACTCAACTGGAACCCTGAAATATTGATATGAAATATTTATTACTGAAATGCATGTTTGGGCACCAATATATTTTAATTCCTGTCTGTTCACAATTTAACTGAAAGACCTGAGAGGTCCAAAACACTGTAATGAAGGCATGCCAAGGGCGTACTGTGTATTCACCCAATTCATTGTCAAAGGTTTTGTGAAAGATTTGTTATTTGTACGTTTTCTTCATCTGATGTCTAAATTGCATTTGTGATTTGCCTCTGTGAAGTGCCTCTGCAGGACATCTCTCCATGAAACATGAAGCATGAGGTGTCAGTGGAGAGTGGACTGAAACGTAGACAGTGTATTTACTGTACGTTAAGTGAGATGCTAACAGTTATTACCACTATATTAATTTATAAAGTAAAGCTACTGTATATATACTGTATCTAGAAAAAAGTGTGTCTTTTTATCTTACAAGACGTGATGTGTAATGTGTTTTTTTAACATGCAGCTTTTAAGGGAATAACAATGTTATAGAGTGGACAGGATCAGGTGTACTGAGAAGGAAGGATTTATTTATTTATTTTAAAAGCCAGCCATTTATTAAGGAGCCTGTTTCAAAACTGATGACCTTATCACAGACTGACACTGTTAAATGTACAAATTGTCTGTGATCGCAGCCCAGATATCATATTTTTTTAGCAGTGACCTGTAGTATTTTGTCAGAATACTTGTCAGACAGGATACATTTGAGCATGTTATAGGTCTTCTTTGGTACTGCTCAACAATATTAAACTTTACAACACACCGTAAGTCTATTAAAGAGCTTGAGTCTGAACCTGTCAACTCCTGTTTGGTTTCATGGAAACTACTAAAGTAAAATTGCCCCTCAGTTAGGGAGGTGGTAGTGATGGAGTGTCAACACAACACACATTTTTAGTAATAAAAGCATCTATCTTTGTGTGTTCTCGAGTCAGCTTTACACATCTGAAAAGGAACCCTGCCAAAGATGTACCACGGGCTGCAATCATCTGGACTCTTAGGCAGGTAGAAGCGCTTCGACTAATCAGCTGATTTAACAAATGAATCAAGGTACAAACACTGTGTTTCATTAAGCACAGTGCGTGCCTCAATTTACAAGCTTCAGATGAGACGCACATCATATGCTGCATGATGGCTATTAAATTAACCAAACGCAAACAAGCTTAATCATTCTGCAAGAATGTGGAGAACGTCATTAGTAGTCATTCAAACAGCACAGTACAAACTCTGACTTATCAGAGTTAAAGAACATACTCACATTTGTAATTTGCAAACATCTTTTAGTAGCTATTGGTCGTTACTATTAGTTTTCTACTGATTGATTGGCAGAAAATAACAGTACATTTATGATTACACTGAAAGCTGTTAATACTTTTGTATGGGCAGTGTTGGTGCATGGATGAGTATTTGGTAGCCCAGGTTTTATTATAATGAATGTTATGTGGAGGCTTTATTTAAATGTATTTTTTATTATTTATTTAGTACTGATGACTGTAGACACACCCGCCTTCCTATTTTTAAGGACACTATTAATAGTGCTGTGATTCTGAAGGTTACAGTGCACCCTTTGGTCATACAGCAAAGGCGCTTTTTTCTTAGCAAAACGTCAAGTGAAAACTGTCAAAGCGGTTAAATGGGTAGAGACTCTCTTGTGACAAAGACATATCCAATTCAATTAGCAATTCTTTTTCCATCAACAGCTACAGTATGTTCCTTTGTAACTATTTGTTTCAGGTTTTTCATTGTACAAGAGTCTAGGGTTTAGCATCACCCAAAGTAAATCAAAAATGAATTAAAACCTGCTTTTGGTGAACAGAGATTACGTTTTTGAGAAATATGCACCCATCATAGCTTTAAAGCCTAGCTTAAAAACAAACCTAATGGTGGCCTAAGACTTTTGCACAGCACTCTACCTACTACTATCAACTTGAAGGCAGCCATAGCAGGTAGGTGAGCATGTCATGGTCAGTCACAGGTCAAATCTCTAATATAAGATAAGTGGAACAATAATGGGCTGTCAGGATAACTCAAATGTAGTGGCAGCTAGGTTACAGTAAGGATCTGACAAGGAACAATAGCTATGGGCAGGAATAAAAGCAGAGGATAGAATTGGGAGCAGATGTGCAGGTGGGTGTGGAGGTCAGGTGACTGCGAAGGCAGGAACACAATGAGGACATTTGGTGGAGAGATGGGTATGACACAGTGTGGACAGTTGCATCAGAAAAGGCCTGTGGGAGCTGAGCATCTCTGTCAGATTTTGGAGAGCCTAGTCCTTGTTGATGCCATTGCCGCTGCCATTAAAAAAAAAAAAATAATAATAATAATAGAGGTAGCTGCATTTGACTGCATGTGGGTAGACATCGATTTTAGTCATCACCTGCTCTCAAACGAATTGTACACTTTATCAAGAAGGCACAGCTCAGGATTTGATAGTGTATCATTAAAACATACAGTACTCACCGTGACTGCAGTCTGCTGCCATTTCTCCTCTTTCTATCTCTCCCCACTATCTTTGAGCATTTAGCAACATGAATCACTTTTTCATTAAGTCCTCCAATCATGCCTATCCAGTTCTGAGTGGGCCATGATAGTGACGAAGGTAAGTAAGCTCCTGAATTAAGATGATCAAGTAGTACTCTTTTGTGTCTATCAGTGCATCTTTTGTGACTCTCTAGGCTCAGGTTATTATATTACCGAGCTCCCTTCACCTGATTAAGGTTTTATCTCCAGCCACAGATGTTCCAAAGATTATACACTATTCTGTGACATTATTTGAACCATGGGAGTAACATCTCCCAGCTGCTAAGGAAAAAAAAAGATGTGTGCACGGACAGAAGTAAATCACCATATAACACAAGAATAAATACCTCCCCTTGCTTTTTAAAAGATGAGTGTGTGTGACCGTGCATTTCAATAAAGTTAGAATTATCTAGAATGATATTTAAATGCATGACATAAACAGTTTTTAAGGACAAGCTGCTCGGTGCACAAAGCATTGTTCTATGTTTATTGTTAGTCCTGTGGTGAATTGAGGGTCTCTAAATCCCTGATCCCACTGGTCAGTCCTGATTCCTTGTCTCTCTGAATCTAAAAGAGCTTAAAGGCTCTAAAGCTCCCTGTAATTATTTAAAGGTTTATCTAGGATGACTTGTGTTGACATCTTCAATTAAGCATAAGCCTAGGTGTTTTCCAAAGATAAAACACAAATATGTTCGCATTACAAAAATGTGCCACAAGGCCAATGCTGAAAGATGAATGGATGTGTGAGTAACAGTTTAATTTAGCGTAGTAACTACACTTATATGTAGATAGAATTAATACATACAGTACAGTTTGTGTGTGCATATTGCAAGTTGTGCCCTTCAGATGAATGTCTACATTTTATGTTATTAAGATTTATTTAATTGAAAAACAATATTCTTTTGAACTCAACCTCAAAGTTTGGTACAAAGAGGTGAGCAATCACTGATCCTTGATGCTGCTTTGATACCTAAACACATTACCAAATGAACTCCTAACTTTGAAGTCATCCAAAACTTTAATATTTGATTAAATACTGTTCTTTAACTTGCTGCATACATCACACTGTTTATTTGCTTATATTTACAAAGTTTATCAGTGAACCAGGTGAAAAATTGTTTGTCAGACAACTTAAGGTTTAAGCAAATTGACGAATCATAGAGTTTTATTTTGTTTAGAAAAGGCTCTCTGGAGATGGAGTTTGTACATTAAAATTGCTCAGTACATTTATTCCTTAATAAATGTGCTGACTCACACTGTAACTAGGGTGTACAGAAATACATATCTGGACCACGTATGCAAATTTTGCATGGATTAATCCAAAGCACAGGATTGTTAAAGTAGTGTAAGAATTCAAGTATCCTGCTTCACCAGCAGCCCTAAATCGCTGAGGCTGGGACAATTTTGGTAGGAAGTGCTGTACACTCTGATGGCTGTCAGCACAAAACAGTGACTAAAACACTCCATTTTGCACATTTTAAATTGGTGAGGTGACGCTGAAGTTGCTCAAAGCAGCATCAGTTTATTATATTCAGACAGAGGTAATATCCAAGATGGAATTGAGTTTAGTCCATACTTTCACAGATGCTACCGCCTCCAGGGAGCCTACACTTTGCCCCACAAGCAACCTTTTTCTAGCACTTTAGCGTCCATTGTGCTCTCCATTACCTCTTTGCCTTCAGTGAAAAAATCCAAGAGTCATGTACTGAGCTAGAGTAGAGTCTCAGGTATGTAAGGTGATTGTGTAGATCTACTGACCCTTTCCCATGTTACTCTGCATCATGTTGAAAACACAGTCAAATTGCAGCCTTCAAGCGAGTCTGTACTCTAGAGTGCTGTCCAAGCTGCTGTCCGCCCTCATTGCTGAGTTTCTCCTGGAGCAGGAGAAGCCTGATGATTTTCAGGCACTGAAAAAAATAAAACTGATTCTCACCGCCCCCCTGGTCTTCCCAGGTAGGAATAAGCCCTGTGAAGTAGTTATATCAAATACTTCTGGGACTGTTATGCAAACTTAGGGGGGGCAATGCAGTCCATGGATTTTTTTTTCTAAGGTAAAGGTAGTAGAAGCTTAAATGTAGAGGTGGTGCTAGAAATCCCCTTCTGACTGTCTGGTTTTAAACCTTATCTCGAAGGAGCCTTTACGCTTTCTGTCTCACACGGGTTGCTTTGGAGGACGGTGTAGAAAAATGTAGGCGCTACATTATGAAACCAGCAACGGTGTATATTTTGAACAGGTAATTTAAGGCACTGCTATAACTGCACATAATTATACTAATATACATGATAGTAAATATTCATTTCAGTAAAGTGGCTTGCAACATCTATAATCTCAGTCAATGCTGATGGGTCTTCCTGACATCTCTGATATGATGGCACTATCACTGAGACCTCTAGGTGGTAGCAGAGGTCTATTCAGAGCCTCCCAGTCCTATACCTGCTGATGGGCACACTGCTACAACATGCTGAGACAGTCGCTCTTAAAAAAGGTCCATAACCACAGAGAACAGCAACAGTAGAGCGTAGACACGTGGATGAAAGGAGTGCTGAAAAAGAGGCCCTTGATTTTAGCAGATATGCAATGTCTCGTTCTTTGGGCTTTTACGTCCTGTTCTTCTCTTTCACGCCTCCTCTCTTTTGCCCTCTTTCACTGTCCTCACCTGGTCACAATGCAATGTGTAGAAAGTCATCCCATTGTAATGCCCTTATTGAAGATGTATGCGTTAAAACCGAGCAACAGCACTTTTGCTGAGGCCATCTGGGGATACACTATGGTGCAATGTACTGGGTGTTCTGAAGGTGTGGCCTTCTTATCAGTATCACTTTTTAAAAATAGATTGTTGGCTTCCTGCTGGGCAGAAACCATTAAACAAATGACTTTTTAGCCCCAAGCTGACTTTGAAAAACATTTTGGGTTACAGTGTATACTATTAGTGCAAAGAACACAGTCACTTTGTTTTATCTTTTGTCTTTTGCCTCCTCTAGGCTGTACTTTTTTTCTAGGTTACAATTTGCACTAGGTTTTTTGAGCCATGTGTGTCCATATGGGCACATTCTTCACGTTTACATATGTTTTTTTTTTTTTTATCTTTTAATTACTAAGCTTAATTGGGATTTAAATAGAAGCCAGGATTTGGTTCAAGCTGACTAAAGTGTTGGACAGCATAGAGGCTACTCTATATTGATATTGTACTTTCTAAAATGAACTTAATAATTAGTTAGTTACAAATTGTTGTGAAGATTTCTCTTTTCTTCCATGGGATAGTGGATTACATGTTAAATTCCCCCTCCCATCTTCTACCAAATACTTGTGGGGAAGGAGCCATCACTTTTGTAATGAGGAAGCGAAAACATAACATGAACACATTTTCTTCTCATACAAAATACCCTCCTGCTTGTCAGGCCAAATTTGTGATTTGTTTCATCTTGAAAATATCACTGTATCCTTGTAATCGGGAGACTGACAGAATAAACACACGCAAATTTATTTATATAAGTGCTATGTATTTCAAAGACATTCTTTTTTTTTTTTTTTGTCAAAAAGTTTTGTGTTACTGAAAGTCTGCATCAGCACAAACAAACAAAACACTGAAGCTTTAAGGGATGATGAATGACACCACATGCAGTTCGTAGAGAGAGCATATACTCTACCTTGTTGTTTCCATTTTTTAATTCTATATATTACTATTTACTGGACTGTTTACAGTCAGTAGTTACTGGCCTTAGAATTGAAAACATTTCATATTCTGTACATTATATATAATTATCTACAAAACTACTACTTGCTTTTAGCCCTAAATTTTCATAATGGGAAATAGAGAATTAGAAAGACAATTTTTTCTACTGGAGAAATTATCTAATGAGCTACTTCTTAAAGCGTCTGGAGCTTACACAGTCAAGCGAGAATAGCTCCTCTTAGTAACTTCATCAGAAATGTAATTCTCTTATTGCGGAAGACACGCTGAGTGTCTGTCTGTGTTCTTGTGCCAGCAGCATTATGTGCAAGACCAGGTGATAATTCACGCTTCACAGGCCCTACAGCTTTTCCATTATGCTATGGGTTCAAAAAGTTCAGGGTGGCATATTGCAGTGCAAATTGCAGGCAAAAGCATGACAGAAGTGAGTGGAATCAATTACAGCAAGTATGACACACATCAAAAGAATGAAGGAAGTAAGCTACCTTGATAAAAGCTAGTCATGTGTCAGATGACAACTCGCATTCTTCGAAGACAAGCCCCAGGACATTCATAACTTATTTCTGACTTTCTTCACAGCTAATCATTCTAAGAGGAGATGTGTTGGTACAGTAGTCATAACGTAATAGGAATGGGAGGCAAGTTAATTAAGCATTACAGAGTGACAGTGGGAAAAGGTGTTAGACAAACCTTTGTGAATAAAGAAAATCCCTTGTGGTTACCATCTCTTGTATCACAGAGATACAACATGATGGTGGAGGGCTACTATCAAGTTACTGTTAGGAAACTTGTACTTCTTCATGTATATTAATGTAAAGTAGAACAAGCTATGCAAAGCAGAACTGCATGTTCTGATCTAGAGATAAGATAGTGGAATAGCTGTGGCTATGGAGGTTCAGGAACATACTTACTAGGCTTATATGTTCACCCAAAGTCTGGCACATTAACTATGTATGTATGATAACATTAGAATATATATATATATTTTTTTTTTCAAATTGTGATATGCCTTTATGCAAATGTCTTTTCAATATCCAACTATCTCTGAAATCCCTTGTGTCAAAAAGAGTTATCTGAAAAAAAGACTTCTGCCTGATTGGACCTAGGTTGGATTCCAACCAACATGTGCACAATCACATTTTGGTGACGTCTACCTAGCAGATCCCCATTCCTCCGTTGTTCACTTACTTGCAAACAACAAAACTGGATAGCTATACTGCTTTTCCCTGTTCTGCTTTTCCCTGTGTAGTCCATCAAAAGTAAACTTGGAAGTAGATATAATGTCTTAAACAGCACTGGTGAAAGGAACTATATCAAAAGGATTAATCTGGCTACTTGGCCACAACCTGCTGCTACGGTGAAAGCTACCTCTGATGCATGGTGTGCCTTTAGGGCTAGTGTGTCAATTTAAGTACAGACTGCTCAGCTGCTGAAGAAATGTGGATCACACACTTTCAACAAGGATGTAAGGATGAGAAGGAAAAGGTGCTGAACATTAATTGCAGACTGGGTTATTTGGGGACACTTTTGCTGACTAACGAGCTTCTCACATGATCACTCTGAGCCACCGGTGCTACTAGCTCAGCATATCAGGACCCTACTCCAGCTTCAACCTGTTCCCACACTGGACATTTTATGTCGCCCAAGTCTTGAAATACCCCTACAAATGAGTTACTGTGCCTTCTCACCTGCATCTCTTAATAATTCACTTAATGTACAGTAAAAGAGGAAATGAACATATGTGCACGCGAGCATTATCCACCCACAATGATCTGCATTCACGCTGGTCATTCTGCAAACTCCTCACAATAGATAAAAGTGAAACACACAAAATCCTCATTGAAATATGGCTGCCTCCACCATGTTTGCACCTTTTGTCAATCACGCAATTTTTTTTTGTATATCACCTGCTAAACACCCCCAAATGAAACACCCTAATAGTCGCAATTGCATAATTTAATACTCGCTATTTGGGATCTTAGTAAATCAGGCTTTTAGTTACCCAATTCAAGCATGGATACTATGATTGTATATGCTTCAGTACTGTAGTGGCAGTGTGCACATTTTTGTAAATGGAACGCTAGGTAAACTGAACCATGCCTGAGCACATAGCTATCACACTAGTCAAACCAATCAGATTTTCCAAGTCAACCGTGCCCGGACACAGTACAGCCTGCCAACCAATACTACAGCACTAGTTTGTAAACACAATGATACCACTTTTCCCTTTACCAAGAAACATCTAGATAATTTCACCTCTGTTTACTGTGTTCTTGCAGGTGATATGTTTTCCATTCTGCATTTACATACTTAAGAATAATTATGTGTGGACAAAACAATCAAAAGTGAAGTGATATCTAAATAAAAAGCAAGAGATTGTTGAAGGTTTCTATATGGAAACATGAAGCATGAAGCCTGATATAGGACTTAATCTAGTCTAATACATGTTTAAATTAATTTCAATGGCAATAACCTTGTGGCACATAATGGCATGTTTTGCCTTATTGCAGCAGTGGAGTCATAGGGCTGCATTCTGCATAAATGACTGGTCAAAATGACAGCTGACTTTGTCTTTGAAACTCTCTACTGCTAGGATGACACACACAGATCCATCATTCCAGTACAGAAGCATCACTCGCTGACATGTGGGCAAAGAATACAGCGAGACAAAAAGAGGAAAGAGAGCTGTGTTCATCCTTATATGGCTGAAAGCTTCTCTAACCAAAATTTATCAAGTACCATCAACACCTTGTGGTCTCTTTTTTTCAACACATCCTCTCATTCAGTGACTCACAGCGCAAAGTTGCATTTTTTTGAGAGCTTAATTGTAGCTTCTTTGTAATGGATAAAGTTGATGTTGCCTGTCAAAGTAACATGGTTTTAGAATTTTTCTAAATATATAAAAAATCTCTGGGTGAAATCTCTAAAATGATTTCAAATATTAAATTCAAAATTATGTTTTCATGATGATGATGTTTTTTTTACACACAGCGTTGCAATAATTTAAAGAACACTATCCGGTGATGCATGGCTCAAGGAAAACAGGCAGGAAGACCACTGGTCAGAGACTATGACAGTGTGGGAAAGCAAAAATTATGTAGAAGAAAAAAATCTATCTAAATTATTTAGCCTACATTAATGCACAAAGGAACAAGCAGAATGTGAGTGAAGACTTGTTTCTTGCTTACCTTTATGTAAACTTTATAGTCCTTCAAGAAAACATGATGAAACCAGAGTGTATATCCAATGCTATGCTGACGATTCAGCTTTTAGCATGACAATGACCCAAAGTATACAATGCACTGTAGCCAAGTGAATTTAAACATTTCTGAAGAATGGAATAACCTACGCAATTTCAGGCGGGTAAAGCTTACAGAGACTTACCCAAGGAGGTTCCAAGCTTTAATTATTCTAAAAAAAGTTTCTAAAAAATACAGAATTCAGATTATGGTTATGTAATAAGGGTATGAATGCCTAAATGAGAGATATATGAGTTTGTTTTTCAGAGCACATTTAAAAAAACATTATTTAAAAATTAAACACACAACACGATAAAGTGAATAAAATGTTCATAGGAGTGCAGAACTTGTAAGGGACACAAAATATGTGCAAAACAGGAATAATTACACTTAAGTAATAAAGTTAAATGAGTGTATAAACATCTTCTGACATCCATTGGTATTCATTTTACTAACACAGTGCAATGTGAAAACCCATCAAATTCAGAGATGTAAAATTAAATACAGTACATCATCTCTGATCAGTGCAGGAGATTGAAAAAGCAGTTACTACTGAATTTTGTGTCATGTTTTGTTTTGATACATAGATAACAATGCTTGTGGTTCAGATTTTAGCAGTTTTCCTTTATGCTGCTATTTCACTTTCTTTATAGTGCAGAAAACTACCTTCATACTGATTTTGTAATCAAATTCACATTGTTGTTACTATGCATGTGCATGTTTTTGTGAAGCAGATACTACCACTGCACCTATATTTTACTTAGTTAACAAAATGAGAATAATTATACATTTGAAATATTTTGTTGTGTAAGTGTCCTGAATGTTTTAGAAAACAGTGGGCTTGGTTCCAATTACCCACTGGGCATGGAGCGACAAAACAAGCTGTGCTCTAGAGAGAGCTTGTAATAGATTGCAGTGATTCCCCTTGGACATGCTGTTGAGCAGGTGGTGCCTTAGCTGGTGCAACACACGGCAATGAATTTACCATTTCCTGCCCCACCATCTGACTATAGATCATACAGTCTGAAAACACATTTTTAATAACCAAAGAGGCAATTAAAATAAATTCAGAGCTGAGACACAACTCTCTTTGGAGGTTCTTTTTCTCATTAACCACACACACACACAAGCACAAACCAAAGCTTACACATAATTTATTTTTGACTTCACATTTGATTGTATGTGGAACATGTAATTTAATATTTAACATTTAAGCGATTGAATCATGCTCCTCTACTGTGTTATGTATTGTTTTAAACATGTACAATGTTCAAATATTTAGGGAACACTGTTGAGTCTTGACTTTAAATGGAGAAATATTTGTTGTTTGCTAAGTGAATTCCAATACTCTTTGTATGTTAGTGTGGGTTTATGATGACTGTAGTCTGTGCACATGCATTGGTGGGGATCAGATCTGGTGACTGAGCTGAACAGCCATCACAGCAGCTAATTTCTTATCTAAATAAGTCTTACACAACCAGGAAGGATGCTTGGGATCATTGGCTCACTGCAAAATGATTTTTTTTCCCAATTAGTGGGTTCCCAGAGGAAATGGCATACCTCTTAAGGTATCCATACTGTTTGAGGATGCCTTGCACACAATGCAGACTGCCTATTGCCAAAATATCCCCAGATGATCATGTTTCCACCTCCATGCTTCACTGGTGGTGTTAGGCAGGCTTCTGTTATCTTTTCATCAGCTCTGCATCTGAACTCTCTATTGGATGTTCTTCACTTAGATCCAAACACATCAAACTCAGACTTGTCAGTCCACAAGACTTGGGTCCAGTCATCTAAGGTTAGTGCCCACTTCAACCTTTTCTGACAAGGAAAGCTGTTTTTGTTTAATTATTTGCAACTCTAATTTACACTAAAAAAGACAGATCACTCTTTTTATGGAGACAAAGCCACATATAAACTCAAATTATTGGTTTACTGGACATTAACTTATTTTAAATTTATGTTCAACACTTTTCTGAGTTTTTACATTTATCTGTAAAAATCCAATAATGTTAACTTTAGTTTTTCTTCCCAGTGTTCTGCTGTGTCAAAACAGTAAAATATAAGTCCCCCAGTTGTTATAATACAACAAAGTCAGTTCCCAACAGTCCAGATGATAAAATTGCTTATTTCTGCCCTGCTAAAACCGCCTGGAGCAAGAACCACCTGTCCACAACCGTCTGTTTTCCTCTTTCTGATTAGCTGCACACTCACACGTGGATAATCCCTCTGGAGCTCAGACGGTCACCTGTGATGGTCATATTTCCCCAGCTTCCCTGATAGTGAGGCATGAAAGCCATTACTGAATGAGGCAACACTGATATGATGACTATTACCTCTGGGGTTACAGACAGCAAAACAGTTGTTTCCTTTAACCATTTAGATATTTTAACAACAAACATTTATGTTTAAAAGAAAGATATTAGTTAATTGATTTTATCTTGCCATGGAAGATAATTGATGCAAAAGCCTAAAAATAGCAAAGTAAAAAAATGTGCATACATTTAGTAAATTAGTAGTAGTACATTTTTCTTACTAATTAGTCAGTGGATTGAATAACTGGTGTATTCCACTACTATTGTTGCCAACGACTGTTGAAGTCAAAAATAGTCTGCGCTGATCAAAAATGAAATTTATTATTACTGTTTGTAATTTCTTTGTAGAATCTTTTCTATCAAGGGATATCACTGCACAAACACTGCTGTTTCAGTCCAGGGATGTACTTCAGCTCGTCTTGGATGGTATCCACCATAATTAGTTCCTCAACAGAGCTGGTGCATCCTCAGGCTTAATGGGGAACAATCAATGCCAACACAAACAGTGTGTCCTTCCTTGTGCGTTGCCACGACTGTTTGTTAGCAATGATTGTTGAATCACTGTCAAACGTTGCACTTTGTCTTGCTGCAGTTTTGGATGTGCTCAGTTCATAGGTTTGTTCTTCTGTAACCACATAGACACTTTGTAGTGCACACACACTCATACAAGATGTCAGAGTAGAAAATGATATATGCAAACACTATTGCTTTCTCTGTCTCTCAACCTGCTGTCAGGGTTAGACATATAATTGTGTTTATGGCAAAGCACATCTACACAGAAATATTCCACCTACACGCACTTTGAAAATCTCATTTATTTTCTACGGCCATCTGCAAGTACTCCACAATGAACCTTGTGAACCGAATGAATCATTCTGTGTTTGCAGGCTGCAACACATAACTTTTCCTCTGAAATGCATAAGTCTTTCAAATTGAAAATGGTTTTTGTTACATGCAACTTTGCAGTGTTCAGAAATTCATAAGCAAAACTTGCATTCTCACAGGATGAATTGAAATGTTGCAAATACTATTTGGAACAGTTAAAGAAACAGTTCAAACTAAACTTTATCTATTTGACATGATATGGTAAAAAAAGAGTCATAGTGTAATGTTATTATAGTGCAGGTAAGTTTGTGTAGCTTTGTTAGCATTCTCCTCAACGAAGTAGCTGCATATCGCACAGTTACAAGAAAATTAGTTCGAACAGCTTGTGCAGCATAATCCAATTGTGTTGTAATAAAATCAATCCATGGTGGGTCTTAAAGGCAAATAATTAATGATGCTGAACATGTTTCATGAATGTTGCCACATTATGGAACCAGCTTTACTTTTTACTGGCTGTAAAATCATCAACACAATGTAATTGTCCTACTCAACAGCTTGGAGTCAAGGAGAAGAGACTGGCTCCAGAAAAAAACTGGTGAGGCTAAGAGAAAATGTTGAGCCATGATGCAACTAACAAGAGTGTTTCAGCATTAGATAGTATCTGGCCCAGCAGTGGGAATTATTATCATAGCTCTAACAAAAAGACCTGACTGGCTCAGAAAATGTATTTGTGAAAAACATGTGGGCTGATACCCAGTTTGATTAATGATCTTGTTCATGTATCTCAAGTCACTTTCAATAGGTCTAAGATGGGTATCTTGGAATATACTGAAATCCTCTGATCAAAATGCTAATTCTGTTGTTGGCTCACACCACAATTGGCTCCTCGGTACTTTCAACCAGATAATGTATTCCGAGTCAAGTTTACTGTCTGACTTACAATTTGTCCTCTGTGTTGTAGTGATTTTAGCAGAAAAGTCTCCATATGCTTTTACACATACAGTAAGACTGTAATCCCAAGAAACACGACAATATCAGTACATTTCAGAAATTCTCAGAACTTACTCTCAGAACATATTCTTCTCAGAAGAATATGTGAAGAAAGTGTGACATTATTACCAAGTGTGTCTCCATGCTGCAATTGTTGTGGAAAATAAAACATATGAACTCGATACTTTAGTTCTATGTTGTTTTCCACTATTTGTTGCCTAGTCCAAACATTTTTTTGTTAGAATATTCTGATTGAAAACTGGTTATGGAGCCAGAAAGTCCACAGAGGGAGAAGGTCAGGGTAGTTGGATAAGTATTGGTATTCTAATAACAACTAACAGCTACAGACTCAGTGTTTGTTTCATTTATCCATGGTCACAATGGTCCCTGACCTTTTCCAAGTGGTATTTATTGCAGTGAGAATAACATGAATACATTTGTAATTCTAACCAATACCATAATATTTTCCTAACCCTAGCCAAATTGTCTCTGTTACTGAACCTAAACATGTTTTGAAATGGGAACATTGAATCATAAAAAAAGTTTATGTGTAGATTCCTATATGTTATTTCCAAACTATCACATGGAAAAAATTAATGTGCTGGATACTGCTGGAATCATATAGAAAAAAAAAACATAATATTAATATATCCTTCTAGTGTAGCATAGTATTTAAACAATGTTTTTTTAAGAGTAGTGTTAAAACCTTTTCATCATATATCCCCGGGGCTGTATTGATGTATCTGAAGTTTAATGTATGATGCTATGTGTTGTGTAGGAGGCTCATGAAACTGATAGATGCGACCTTTTATAAATTGCCCTTTGCTTCATCAGCTTTGTGTTAATGAGCTAAAGAAATACAGAACGACTCTGTGGACAACCGCTACCACAAGACATAATAAAGCAACATCTGCTTTTCTCAAGGCAGTCTAAGGTTAAAAGTTTAAATTTCCCCAGGTATTTCTGTTTTATTTTCTTCCAAGCAGGCTGGGTCCCTCTTCATTAAATCTTAAACAACGCTGCAAAATTAGATGCTATTTAAAAATAAAAAAAGTAATGCTCCTGAAAAGTAGCTACTGGTTTACAACATTTCAGCATGTCTGAAAAATATTATCCCATTTTATGAACATATACAGGACAGAATGCAAATGGTAGAGGTAATTTATGGCCAATTAAGGCTTCATTAATCACTGCAATATTAAATTGAGTTGCAATGTGATCGTGCACACATTAATTCTCTACACAAATGCTCTATAATTTGTGTCCCCTTCACAGGGCCAAGTACAGTTAAGTACTGCCAAAGACATCACAACCAACATATTTTCCACACTTGAACACTCCACCGCACAAGAGTTCAGTGTCAGCTTCGTTAAAATGCATGGCTACTCACACAGTTGCACCTTGTGTATGCACAAATGAACATGAATGATTTTGCTCTGCGTTGTCCCAGTTGGAGACCCTACATGACTCTAATGTTAACAGACTAAATAAAACTGTGCATGTTTATGCAGGCAAATGCTCTTCTGCTCTTTTAAATAATTTAGACATGCAACAGAGGTGAAAAACAAACTGTTTATAATATTACAATGTTAAGAAGTGACCTGAATCTTGATTATTAAACACAACAGATGACATTACCAAAGGTCTACACTATTCTCAATGTGATACTGAGAAATGCTTTGACCATTGTTTGCAGGATGCCTTTTAGTATTTAACACTTAGGTATCAAAGCTGTATCTCAGGCTAATTATCAGGATTTTCCATTTATTATTAATTAAAGTTGGAACATTTTGTACTATTGGACCAGCCACCAGACAGACAGCCAAGTGAGGACATGGGCTCTCTTTTAGGGTGGCTCATTTGTCTTTGGGGCACCTCATTTGCGTTGCAATTACCTGAGAAGAACATATAAGTGAATCCTGCTGCCTCTGACAATTGAGATGGAGTGGGCATTTCTGTTCTGGGCAATAGATTGAAAGAAAAATCAATTGATGAGAGGTTGAGACCTGGAGTTAGAATTTTTTTTGCATACAGTGTAATTAACCAGCACAAGATCCTGTGAGGTAACAGTTTATTAAATCTTCTAGGACTTGCTTTCTATGCTAATATGTTTTTTTTTTTTTTTTTTATTAAATTTTAAGCCTGCTAAATTAGCCACATGTCCATTTTGTACTATCAGTGTGTTAGAGTGGCTGATGTTGATGTGCTAGCGTCCACACATTTCTCTGTACATTTTGTTGACATATTGCACTGGAAAACTATTGTATATAATGATTTGTATAATCTTGATTTTATAATTCAAGTATCCATCCATGAAACTATTGAAAATTGCATTTCTCTATCCTAATTAAACCAACACTGATGCTAATAGAATAGGTTAAGGTGAAAAGTTGGAGTTGTTGATGTGGTTTGTGCAGTGATCTCACCTTGTATCATTCTTTTTGTACATATAATAACATATACTGTAGAGTTTTAGTCCTTTTATAATGTGATTTGTTAGATTTATTCTAATACATTTGTTCCTATGAAATAAATGATTAGAGCGGGAGAAATCAAGCAGAGTATGCAGGTTTGTTTGGAGATGTGTTCCTGCATCCTCATAATAGATCAGGGGATGCATCAGCTGAGCTTGCGTTTTTGCTGCAAACATTGAGTGATCCATTTTATATGTCAAACACTTCGCTCATTCTTCGCTTCTGCATCCTTTGCTGCTACGGCGATGGATATCCAGCATCCCTCTTTCATTCTTCACAGATCCAAGATTGGTGGTTATATTGATATATTTCTGCTTACCATTTCATTGGCCTTGAATTACAGTTTGAACACAAAGCAGATGTCAAACGAAAATGTTTTTCTTTCACTGAAATGAATTTCGGTTTCGCTATTTATTTATAATGCAATAGCTGCAGGTAGAAAAAAGACAAACATTTGGAATAAAAGACTGACTTGACATGCTGTCATGTCTTCAGTGACAGTTGTTAAGTAGTCAATGTCACATGGTGAAAAACAACAGCTGCAATGAAATAGTAATGTAAAATACTGTGACGAGGGAATATAAGGTGGGTGGAATAGGTTTGAGAAAGTAAAGTTTATGTGAGTAGAAGTACAGTTTGAGATAGGAGAAATCATGAAGGTTGCTTACAAGTGACAAAGACACACTGTTACAGTTCCTATGCAGAAATTCTGCTAATAAGGAGAGTCACACGTGCTTACTAATATGCTGCTATCCCCCAGGAATTTTACACAGCTGTCTACACCTGCTGAGTATTTTCTGCCTTACTTTGGCTTTGTCATTTTCTTCTTTGAACACAAGAACATCCTGATGGCTATAATTAGCTCTGTCACTCTGCACTCATGAGCATAGAGCACGCTGCCATTCATTTCTCCATACTTCACACACTACATTGAAAGACCTACGCAGTAGTTTTCAAGCTATGTGTCTTCATTTCACTTTTCTGTAATATTTCACTTTAACATCTTGTTCTCTTTTAGACCAGTGGTTCATGTAGGTCTCTTTGCTTCAAATGATAAAGACCTCAAATTGGTGTTGCAAGAACTAATGGGAGTAATCACAAAAGCACCAACCTGCTATGTATTTAGAGGCTTAGATAGATGGGTTTCTATGTGAAGAGATAGGTGGTGAAAAGTTGTGTGTTATTCTGTGTCTGTGTATGTGTGCAGGCTTAGATGTATTGAAGAAAAATGTGAAACGGGACATTTTACATAAAGTAGATTGGTGGGAAAAAAAAAAAGTGCAATGACACCACCAAAAGGCCTGCTCATCTAATTATTTCTTTTATCTTGTACTAATGCAGCATCACATTCCCTTTGAAAAGAGAAGAAAAGAGAGAAAGATAATATTATTATTATGATGAAAAAATAGTTCCTGGTTTATCAGAAGCTCCTCACGGGGATTATTATATACATAGCCCTAATTTGTTACAATCAGGGAAAAAAATAGCACTTCTTTGAGAGCGGTAAGTATAGCTGCTTCATGTCAGCCTCATTTCCTTGGTATTCATTACCTACTGGTATCTGACAGGTGAGTTTAATGTTTTAATGTTTGAGTTTTAGGGTTTTACATGAGACGGTGGTTTGTATTTTATTTAGCTAATACGCTTTTGTGTGCACATTGGTCTGCATATATACTTGTGTTGTCAGGTATGCTTAGCCTTAGCCTGCATGAGTTTAATAATGTCAATCGGCATTGCACTATGAAATTCCAAACAGGTCATGGTTTATCTCCTTTTCCCTGATGTTTGGGGTTTTATACCTATTTTAATCGAGTTTTATACCATCTGCCAGTGTTTCTAAGCAGTGTTGTGAATGGCGTTTACTGTATGACCAGCTCTCTGTGCGCTACACAGACACAATGACGTATAAAATCAAGATGAACGCAGCTGTAAAACAACAAAGAAAATTAAATGAATTGTGGCGTCTTTTACTTTGGATAATTCACACTTTTATCATCATAAAAGACAGCGTTCATATACCGTACAGTGGGCATCAGACATGGTGGTCAACAGCGCCTGTGCCTTGTGCCAGCACATATGTTCAAAACAATGAGCGCTATTTGAAATGCGGCCTTTTTGAAAACTCAATTAAACAAATATAAAACACAAAATAACAGGCAAAAGGCAACAGATGGAGATTGTGTTTTTCATCTCATGTCCAGACAGAACACAGATAGGGATTTCCCTTCCCATTCTTTTCTGATAACATTAAGGTGAAAACCTTAGTGTGACCACTTAGCCCCCCTGATTTATACTGGAGAAAAAAGAAAGGTCTCATCAGTCATCACGTCTTGACACTGTATGTCTGAACAGGTAGAAACTTCTATGTTACTTGATAGGCTTTAAACAAGACAATACAACAAAGGCCTATAGCAATAATTTATGGAACATAGTTGCCATAGTTTATCATCTGCATGTAAAAAGCGTCTGCTTCTGTAAAACGAGGCCTCTGGTCTATTCAGCTGTAACATTAACTAAACTGCTCATAAACCAAGCAAGTTATTAAAATGCATCACAGAGGAATAGTAAGTTTTAATCACTTTTAAAGGGTCACAAGCAAATCACCATTAACTTTAGATGACCATACTGACTTAATAAGGCTACATTCATATTCGTATACTTGCATAAAAGAAGAAACTGGGTGAAAATACTAAATAGATAGCATAACATTTTCAAAGAAAAGCATAAGCAGTTTTATTTTATGACATGACAAGTCATTCTACAATATCTTGAAATGACAGAATACATTTTTATTCCTTTTAGAAGCCAAAGGACCCACCCACAGGGATGGGCAACAGAGAGAAGAGAAACTACTCCTGCATCCTGGAAGTGGTACAGGATGATGGACGATACGCTTAGACCTAAACATCACATTAATCCTCTGGCCCAGTGTGACTCCCCCAAGGACGCAGCAGCAGTTTCTCCTCCAACACTAGCACAGGGCAAAATACGGGGTACATTATGAAGAGGACAGCGATTATGAAGAGCGGGTAACTAGACTGGCTGGGGAAGCTCCAGAAAACGGAGAGGAGACAGAAGAAGAGGGAGAGGAGATTGTTGGAGCGAGAAGAGCACAGGAGGACGGCTGTAGAGAGAGCAGAGGAGATGGAGAGCAGAGAGGGACAGACTTAAAACAGAGTTGCTGGAGAGAAAATACAGAGGGCAGTAAGAGAGGACAGACTGATGGCCAGTTCACAGACCCTTTAAACACACACGAAAATACAGACACCATACTGAGTTGATCGGTTTGGGTTTTCATGTTCATATTCCTCTACCTCTACACTTAGAGAGAAGGGGAATGGCATGCAACAAAGGGAACAGGGCCTTTGCTGCCTATGACGGGTGCGACAGTATCCTGGTAACCCAATTGTGTTCTCTTGATCAGCCACCGCAGGTACAGCAATCACGCAGCTTGTCAGCTATGTTTCTGGCTGGCCTTGGTGTGAGCCGATGACTTAACTGGAGTGGACAATGACACTGCTAATGGATTAACAAAAATTAAAGGTGCCAAACTTAATTTTAGATTTCAGTGTGCAGCAAGGGTGATAACAGAAGTTGTACATTTGCTCTGATAGAAAGTGTCCACCGGTCTGTGAAGAGACAACAAATCATCCAGTAGTAACTCATCAGAGAGGCCGTTTTAGAAAGCTGTGCCAGGTATTGAAATTAAATGCACTTTGTCAAACAGCCAAAATATAAGTTGCTAATATGATTGTCATATTAATAATTGTAATTGTTTGTTCATTGTGTGTCATTCTTGCATTGGTAATTGTAATCATTTCGCAGTTGTGGACACAGTATAAAACTTTGTACTATACAGTACGTATCCCCTGCTGTTTATAGTCTGTCTTTTTGGGAAGGAGCGATCTGATCTACCTATCCCTACCTGCGGAGGGCCACTGGTACGCTCGTCAGCGTAAATGTCCAAACAGCTCTTCAGAGTTTAAGGAAGCTGCCTTCCTTCTTTTGAAGCAATTTGGTTCTGTCTCACCACGTACAGCACTCCCAAAATACCTAGAGGCATGAGCATTTATTACTTTCTTCTAATATCAAGGAGACCAAAGAGATCAGTAAAGCAATTAATCAATCAAGTTGAGCTGTGGCCCAGTGTGTGGGATGAAGATCTTTCTATATTGTATTGTACCTGTGGAGCTTGAGGCTAGTTTTCCACAGAGGCTCCAGAGAGCTATTTTTCTCATGATATAACTACAGAAGCTGAACATGTTGAAAAAGACAACGGACAGTTATATTTAAATACCAGGTGCTGTTATTGTTTGGCAACCAGGGAGGAAATTAACATTAATGAAAAAAAGCAAAGCAAAAAAGCCCTATGTGATGTTAACAAAAAATATTACATTCAAACTTCTTCCATTTGAGATTTATGGAGGCCACTGTGCTCTTGGGAACCTTCAGTGCAGCAGATATATTTTGAAGACTTGCACAGGTCTGTGTTTTGCTGTCTGAGCTCTGCAGGCAGCTTCTGATACAATATGCATTGTCAGCTGTGAGGCCTTAGAGAGATGTGCTTCTTTCGAAATCATGTCCAATCGATAAGATTTAGTAGAAACATCTAAGTGATGATCACGAGAAATGGGAGGCACCTGAGCTGTATTTCAAGCGGTGTTTTAAAGAGTCTGCTCACTTATACCATTGTAATATTTCAGTTTTACTTCTTTTATACATTTGCAAACATGTCTAAAATTCAGTTTTCACTTTGTCATTATGGGGTATAGATTGAATAGGAAAACACTTTCTGAATGAACTGTATCTCATCTGTAATAAAATGATATTTAAAAAGTGTCAAAGTAAGAAAACCAGAGTAAAGCCATACAAGTAAAAAATCAGACAGACTGTAGATGTTGCCAGTATGTCTGACTCTCCCACTCTCTGCTATCACAACCTCTCAACCCCTAATACATTCATGTTTAAACTGCTCCCTTCTTGTCAACATGAACAAGAGCCACATCTGCTGCTTAGTGCAGGTTTGTCGTGTAGCCTGTAGCCAGGGTCACCTGCATGACACTGATGTGAGGTTTAAGCACTGTAATGCAGAATTCAGTGAAACCAGAAAAAAAATTCAAGTCCCATACTACATCAACCTTTCATTTTCCATTTCATTTAACAAATTCATTTATTACCCCACACCATTTACTTCTTCATTATGTTGATAAAATGTCACCATTATGAATGTGGAAATTTCAGGACTTCACCCAAATTAATTCTTGGTTTTAACCAACACCAGGGTTTTGAATCTCAAAATGTCGCATTGCATCATTTACTTGGTCTGTACCTCATGTTGGAAATACAGTTAAGTGTGATTGTAAACGAAGCTTTAGGAGCAATCATGTTTGACAACTTATATGTATGATAAAGCCGTGTCATGCAGTACCGTTCATCTTAGCATTATTCTCAGTGGCTCAGAGTTAGTTTTGAATCACAACCAGGCATATGTAAGTTCAAGCCACAGCTGTCAAAAAGTTTTCTTTAGTTTACCTCCCCAAAGACACCCATAAATACCCAAATGTTATCATGCTGTTTTGTGCCTTCTGCACAAATGACATTTGTGACCCTGATAAAGAATTAGCAGGTAAAAAAAATGAATGGATGCACTTGTATTATAGATTTTCTCAGTCAATAATTCTACAGGGAAATACAGTCCGTGCCCCCGGCTATTTTTTTAAACAGGGCTGAACGCTAGTAACTGCAATAATTTGGAAGAAATAAATAAAAATGGCTGAAAAGATCAAATATCAAAACAATGCTTCATATGACATCACTATCATAGCACTTGACTTATAAGATCTGAAGCTCAGGCAGTGCCCTGTGCTTTAAGAAAGTGCCCTCATTCTTCATTCTCGTCTGTTGTGTTTAGCAAGAACTCAGCACTGATAAATGTCTGTATAACCTTGGCAAAAGTCACGCTGAATACATCCCCAGCAAGTTCCGCTGTCAGCCAGGGGTTGAAGTCAAAAACAAAGCCTTAACTGCTCTTTATCAAATATGCAGGGTGTATTATGGTCATGAAAGCTCATGTTTCAAATGTTGAGCAGAATATATTTTGTTTTGGAAGCTGATAGTGGCTGACGTATTTCGTGGAAAACCAACAATAATCAGCATTTTCCCACAAAAGCTTTGCAGATGCAGTAGTATTTTTAATTACCCTATAAAAGCCATCTAATCATATTGGACACAATGCCATGTCATAATGAAGCTTAGTTTCTTCTACAGGTCCATTCAGCTGTGGCCAAAAAAAAAAAAAAAAAATCAATCCTGCGCTATTTAATTAAAGGCCAAGCTCACACTACATCAAGTTCTTTCAACTAGGCCGGGCTCTCCCTCTGTGTGCAGCAAGCCTCTGTTTTTCTTGAGTATTTATATAATGGGAAATACGTTGGCATTGTTGGCATTTATTTGGATGTGTGACCTTTTTAACATGCTTTCAATTGGAGGCCATCGTGCTTCCTCACTGAAGCAAAAGTTTTGTGAAAATGCCACAGTGTGGCAGCGTATAATGGGAGAGTAATAGGGAGGTAGTTAGATATGTCTCGGAAAGACAGATACGTCGCATATGCAAAGAGATCCTGCGCATTGGAACAAGCCAACGCATTAAAGTGTTTTTTTTTTTTTTTAGCTCAATTTATGAATTCCTTTAGATCTTGGAGTGAAAGCGTGTGTGTTTGTGTGTCATTGTAGGCATACATACCGTCTATTAACTGTGTGATTTATTTATCAGCCTTTATTTTCTTCACTTTGCTCAGTGCTCTATGAATTTAATGCCGTTTTTGACAATGGGTCATATTGAAACAAAGGACCTCATTCAATCATTTCAATGGAAAAAGAGAAATCACACAAGCTGTAGTTACGGCTTTACACAACATTTGGAGCAATTTGAAACTGTTCTATCTGTACCCTCGTAAGATTCGAGTAAGTGAGAAGTCTTTATCTGACTCAAAAGCTACAGTTTGTTCCTTCAGCAGTCAGATTAACACTTCCTCTCTCTCAACAGCTGATAGCAGCCTCCACTGACTGACATCAGTACACCAACAATGTCTGCATAGCGCAGTAAACATGTTGATACCTATGTTAGATAGAACTGTAATGCTGTCAGATTGTCTTGCTGCAGATGCAGTAGCAGAAAGAGAAACACGTACATCCTGTTTCTTGTCACATTATGCTGCAACCTTGGTGCGTATAGGTGTTGTTGTTTATAAATATTAAGAAATAATGACAGATGACAAACTACAGAAGATGCAGGTGAGTGGACAACCTGAAGCGGTACATATCAGCAGCAAAGAATCAAATATACACTCAAGAGCAGTGAACAAAGTGGAAACTGGTGATGCCTATCCTATAATAAATGCAATTTGTTTTTCCTATAGTGTACAATAACTCCCTTCTTTTAACAGTACAGCATAAACCTTCAACTGATATTCCTCTTGCTGTGTAAAATAAACACACACCCTTGTAACCACATTGCTTCTTTCCTGCGTGCTTAGGTGCTGAGTCAAATTCCCTGTAGCATTAAAGTCTCCACAAGCCTACATTTTGTTTCTCAGTGCTGCTGTCCACCTCCACACCTGTGCTGTATGCGTAGGTGTCAAGAGCAAGGTTCCTCTTCATGGTTCATTTGTATAAGGCCACTTTGCAACAAGACTTTAGTATCATTTGAATATTAAGTTATGGTTTGTCTTTTACACTGTTCTGTAATATGCTTCATAGTGTGCAATTCACAGCTAATTGGTACAGTATAGAGTTTGTAGTGTATTATATATAATAAGTGATGAAATAAATAATGTATCATATCCCCTTTTTTTGCACTGTTCAAATATTCTGTCTAAAGATACTGCATGTATCATTAGCAGTGCAGCCTCTCTGGCATCATTCAAAATTGTATGTTTTGTTTCTTAAGCGCCACAGAGACTCTTCAGTCAATACTCATGCATACACACAATATTTAAAAATCAATAAAATGCTAGTTATTTATTAATTTATTAAATTAGCACAGCTCACTACTTTATTTTAAAAGCCAAGTGCTGAAAGCATTTTTCTTACAAGCTTGGGTTAGAAAAACAGTGTTTTCTAGGCCTTCGATGGTAATTTAGAGATCGCGGGAAACACTGATGTTGGTTAAAGTTGTACTCATCTTGGACTTCTCTGCTCAACCACATAGGATATTTGCCCATTAGCTCTCCTAATTTGTGTTGTAATTAAAAAAAAAGGCTTTTAAAGAGGTTGGTTTTGTTTTGAGGAAAGAAAAGGAACCACAGTTAGTTGGGTGAAGGAAACAGCACTGACTGTGCATTTATCAAAAGCTCTCACTAGATAGACACTATTGATCCAAGATGTGGAAAGGTAAAACCACTGGGAATCAAGAGGCAATCTCTCTTTTATGCATTTTCAAACCTGCATTGCAGCATTTTTTTTGTCTCTAATAGATGCCAGAGTGGTTGGCATAGCTGTCAATTTATTGTTTGGGTCCATGTGTGTGCATATGTGTCTACTTCTATTTGTATTACAACGAAACATGCTCGGGTTTGTTTACAAATTGATTGTCTGGACAATCATTACTTGCTTTTGTGGACATTGGTCTGGTCATGCTGGATCACTCTGTCCTCTGATTTCAAGCTGGTTAGTGAAATACCAGCATAGCCTGAAGGCATGATGGTCAGAGCTATGAAAATGACATTGTTGCAAAAGTCCCAGGTTGCCCTTAACATTGGCTCCTCTATGCCCTCACGATCTTGGCAAGGACAGTGACAAGCACTGTGCAGCTCAGTTAATTGGGTTATATTTGGGATCTATAATTGACAGGCAATGCCAAGAACTAAGGTTATCTACAGATAAATTGGGAGGCCTAAGTTTACTACAAGGTCAGACAAAATTGACTGTCATTTTTTCTGCCTTCCACAGGTGGATGCATACATATTTTGCTTGTAATGGGACTAATAAGATCCAGGTGATGGACAGTGAGGGGCTACATTTGGGTTTTGGTAAAACTATATATATAAATTATATAAATATATATTATACACCATTTTTTTGCAGACTAAGGGGTGCTCTAAACTCCAAGACACTGGGAAACCCCTGTAACCTGTCGGCAGCATAATGCCCCATGCAGATGTAGAAAGCAGGCTGCTTTTTAGTGTACTTATCTTACGGTGTGCAACAGTCTTGAGTCTAATGAGCCTATTAGTGCAGTGCACTGTATATACAATGCTGTTCAGTAGGACTTCATTTTTGTGATCATGAGAAACTGCTCAAAGCTGCAGTGAGCAGAGAGTGAAGCACATGTTTGGTATGTTCTTAGCTAGAAGCATGTAGTGCACTCACAGCCTAGGTAATGATAGAATTAGGAAGAATACATTATCATACATTACATATCAGTGGGTGTGTTAGGGATTGTTAGGGACTGATAACAATCACATCAGCTCTTCTTATCCCGTCTAAAGAAAAAAAGCAGCAACACCGACTGATGTGTTGTCCCGAGCTTGTTATGAGAAGAAAGCCAGTTTCATGCAGGTATATGTGAACAGTGTGTATTAGTTGTGTTAAAAGAATAATTTGGATAAATACACTATAAAATATTACTAATTGATACTTTTACGAACAGACAGCTACACTTAAAAAATCTCTGGGTTCAGTGTCTTTTCTAGGGCCAAGAATTGTGGGAAGGTACCACCAACCCTGGAGTTTGTTGACAACTTCCCCATTGTTACCCCCCTTAGAGTTAGACCCACTCAAATCTTTTAAGTTCCATGGTATAGAGACAGCATAGTATCAAGGGTAGATGCAAGCTCAATTTTTAACCCCTTGCATTTCCTCTGTTAAATCCCTGTGTCTGAGTAAGTTACCATAGTTACTATCTGGAAAACAATATAGTAAACTCATAGCAAAACAGTTTTCCAAAAGCTCTGATTTTTGCAGGTTATATTGCAGTGGCCAGAGGGTGGATGTGCTTCCACCCTGAATTGGCTGTAGAGATTTAATCAAGTAAAAGGTAGGACCCTAATACATCATACAGAGGCCACTGAACATCTAATTTTATATTCTATCTCACACCATACGTTGTGTGCCATGCAGAAACTAACAAGGACAAAAGTTGGCATTTTTAGTCAACAGTTAAAGCTCTTTCAGTGTATGTGTGACGTGATGTTTCTAACTTAATTGATTCATACACATAGAATAATAGGATCTGTCAGCGGCAACATTAACAATGCAGGCTGCTATTTAAAACAACCCCTTTTCACTATAAGTTGAGAGCTTAATAAATTGCTCTCGAGATAAGTAAGGCACACCACATCACTTTTGGTGGACAGGTAAAGAATGGGGTGGGCCCATTGTTTGCAGTCCTTGAAGAATTAGATGACTTCTAGACTTCATTTGAGGAACAATAGTCTTTGGTGCTCAATTCTGCAAGCTGCACTGACCTCTTGCTCTGGTTAGCTGGCAGTTCTGTTGGATAGCCCCTTACCCTGCACCGTGCCTATGATCTCGAGTCGATTTTTGCCGGCTTCTACATCACAAATCAACTGAGGTTTGACTGGCTTATTTCAAAGGCACCTTTTTTTTTCTCTCTCTCTCTCAATACACAGCAACAGAAGAAAAACAACAATTTTCCCTGCTGCTATGAACAACTGGAAGTCACCTTACTGTCTTAGTCCATCTATATCCAGTCAGATATACAGCAAACAATATACCAGTTAAAGGCCTACTATTTTCTACTCTGATGTGCTGAAAGCACTTCCAGAACTTCACTGAAAGAAAGACTGACATCTTTGCTTATCAGAAAATCACATACTGTCACACCATTAAACCATTAAAGACAAAGTAAGGATGCCATTACGTGTACTGTGCATTAGTGCTCTTCACACACTGAGTGAAAGGACGTGAGACTCCACTATTATCTACAGTTTGACCAGTGCTGCGAGCAAATGTGATCACAATGGCCATGTCAATTTCACTTGTCCCTGCACTTGACATTTGAAATCAATTGACCGATTGCTTGTGGAATGTACTTTTGCTTTCACAGAGAAAGGAATAGACTCACTGTCCTAGTGAGTGAAATTGCAAAACATTAAGTTTTCTACATTTCCTGTTTTTTGTCTTTATTTTTGCAGTTGAACATCCCATAACTTTAATGGCAGATGGACATCTTAGCATGAAAATCAGATGGTTCCATACAGATGCTAGTGCAGCAACGTTAACCATCACCAGTGTGTTTGTGACCCATGATTGCACAAATCAGCTTATCTAATAAATCAAACTCTGTCCAGTCTGTGTCTGCATCAGCAGCTGCTGTTCACTTCTCACTTCATCCACCTGGTATGCACATCCACAGCATACATGTTTAGAAGCTATTTCTCACTAATGTCGCTGTTTATGTACAAAAACACAAGCTGGACTTTTTAGTTCTATTTCTCCTTTACTTGCGGCTATATTTGATATTGATATTTATTTGTTGCTATAGATCAAAAGAAATGGAAGGAAAAGGAAAAGAAGGGGGAAGAATTAGCATCCATGATTCTGGTCTGGCACAGGTTCACTAGGTAGTTGTTGTGGATCAGAAAGAGAATTGTTCACTGATAATGAAAACAAATTAAAATGAAAAAGTTAGTATATACTCAGTTTCACCATGTAATTCAAAGCAGACTGGAAGCTAAGTAAATTTGCAATATTTAATGAGAAATGTAAGAAAGCATTTCCTCTTAGTGCTACTTAGATGTTTTGGCCAACGGCAATGTCTGTAATCCCTACAATGGTTTGTCAGTTACAGCAAAAATAAGAAATACTGTCTAGAGCACTCAATTAGGATTAGAATTAAGGGCATAGATTTACATTAAGTGTTCCCCTCTAGAACTGTATGACATACAGCCAAATGACTTAATTCCCTGTGATTGACATGGACATTTAGAACATGCAGCTTCAGTATGTTGTGCTGTTTTTGTGTTATTTTAGCTATTTTCTGTGTATGCGTGCATGCTGGGAAATGCCTGAAAACTTAAACAAGGGTGCTGTTTCTATAGAGATTTAGGGCTCCACAGCATGGCAGTCTGAAAACTTTCTTGATTCATGCATGACCATATACTTTAACTAATTACTATACTACTATGTAATTACTATAGAAATGCAGAGAAAATGGTTCGGTAGAATCATTGCAATTACAAACCCCATTTCCAGAAATGGCCCGTTTTCTAAAATCCAATAAAAATTAATTTGGTAATTTTCTTGAACGTTCATGTAGCTCTCAAAATATTTAGTGAGACATGTAAGAGAGCATTTCTTCTTAGTGCTAGAGGCAATGTCTACAATCCCTGCAATGATTTGTCAGTTATAGCAACAAGATTTTCAATGTTCTCACTGACCAACACAACAAAAATAAATAGAAGCTAATTTATAGTTTGATAGCTTCAACAGATTAGATATCACAACTGAATGGAGCATCCAAATGGTTCAAAGGTCTTCACAGATTCACATTTCATTGATTTTATTGCATTATAGAAAAAATCCTTCTGGAAATAGGTTTTCTGAATTAAATTTTAAAGGAAGATGTCAATAAATGAAGAGTCATGCTCATATGTCAAAGCTTTTGATTGTTACATAAGGCTTTGACACAAATTTTCCTTTTCTCATAGTATCTGGAGGCATAATTCACCTCATCAAAGCGCTCACACTTCTTAAAGACAAATCATTTCTCTTGTACCCTTTTCATTAACTTTGATACACAATGGAACAATATATTATATAAATCAAATGACAAATTACTGTTGTGAAGGCATAAAAGCACATTAATTCCTAAAATCAGTCTAGTTTCTACTAGTTTCTGTATTACGACCATCACAAAGTTAAACTTGTTGTTCAACTGCAAAGCAAAGCTCTCGAAATCAGTGTGAAACTTAACAAATATCCTCAATAGAACTGTATGTAAGAATGGGTGAACATCCCAAAACCATGTGTACTTTGTGGCACGTCCAACATTTTACTGCCATTTATTACCCCTATCCTGTACATCCTCACTGTTGTTCAATTCAATTTGTTTATTTAGCACCAAATCCCAAAAACAATCATATCAAGGTACTTTACAATGTAAGGTTTAAGACCTTACATAATATACAGTTTGACTATAACTGTATATAGTAGAATTTTATAGAAAACCTAACAAATTCCACTCGAGCAGCACAATATGACGGTGCAGAAGAAAACCTCCCATTAATGGAAGAAACCTTCTGCAGAACCAGGCTCAAGGTGGGCGGCCATCTGCCTAGACCAGTTGGGGTGAGTGCAAAGAGGAAAAAAACAGTAGCCTCAATAGTATAACTTTAAAACTAAATGTCCTTCTTACTTCTTTATTGTTAGTCATGCTTGATATTATCTTTGACCATTTCTCATCATCAGTATTACACCCAGTTATTACAAGTATCAAATTAAATTGCTTGTTATCTTAAAAACCCAGAGGGTTTATGAGCCAGATGTAGTAGTTTTAAGTATTTAGTCAAAGGCTTTTCATTGAGGGTGCAATTTTTACCACGGCAATGCCTCAGTTGTATTACCTTAATTTCCCACGAGTCCCCATTGTTAAGATATTGAGACCAAAAGAATCCAACCATGGACTTTTTAAACGTGTGATCAAACCCTCTTATGTCCCTAAAACATGTTGTCAAATAAAGCAATATTACTTTTTGATTCAATATTTTGATACAAGAACTTGTCATTTACAGTACAGTTACATGTAAGCATGTAGCAAGTACAGTAGTTTGCTTGTTTCCTTTTGATAGGAGTTGCTGAGGTTTTAAGTTCCAGCATGACTCTCGGCTTGATTCCATATTGCAGAGTGCAGACTACAGAGAAATAACAACCTCATGCAGGTGAGGATGGCAAAGGAGACAACTCTTGAGGTTTAGGCAAGGGCTCACCTTCCCTATGGGCAGTCACTGTACTGGCAGAAAAACGTTGTCCTCAGTAAGAAATTATTTTTATTTATAGGCCAACCGCTATAATAAATGTCATATGAAGGATTTGTTTAAAGGTGAAACACAGCTTAGTGGTGTGTCTGTTCTAGGGCTTGATTTGTCTATTAGGTATTGGAGAGATACATACCATAGTCTCATCAAGGCCTTGTATAGTCTGCTATGTTCTAAGCAGAGAAATCTACCATTTGTCTGATGTGTTGCTCCATTTCTTTGTTTTCAGTTTTAGGACATGTAATGTGGAATTAAAATAAATGGTACTGGGCTGCAGCCTACAAGATGGCGCATGGGTTCATTAAGCAGCCTAATACTTTTCCAAGCCATAATAGTGAAAATGAAAGGCTTAAGTTATGTTTCCCCAGTAACGTTACTTCAGATGTCTCGCTGAAAAGCAGGAGTTAACTTTTAATAAGACAAATGGGGTTGACGATTATATTCTCTGTTGCTTCTCAACATCCTATAATGCAATGAGACACACTAATTAAGGCCTACTTCAGGGAAACCATTAGGGAAGTATAAGAGAATTCCAAAAAGCACAGAGGAAGAAGACTACCCCAGCTTCCAAAATATTATAATTATACATATACACTCACCGAAAGCTGAAATCAACCCCTGAACCTACAAATCAAAAAGGTATTTTCTCACGAAATTATACAATTTATGTAATTGCACATAGCCAGTGTAGGATAATTGTTTACTGTAAAAGATAATCTGTAGGCAGTTGTGTAATCTTTCAACTTAAGTTAGAACACAGCATTTATCAAAGGTAATTAGTCAATTATTTACTTCCACACATATATTGCACCCCGAGGAGGAGAGCCAATGTGCTAAATGATGTTTTCGAGTATTTCATATTTCGCACTAAGGTAAAACCTTCCCATTTTAAGAGAAAATAGTACAGTATAATCCAATTACAGTTTTTCATTTGCAGTTAAACAGTAAGAGACCAAAAGGGAATTTTACTGCACTCTCAGAGGATGCTTACACTTTCTTTCCATCATCAAATAGAATCTTAATGTGTTTATCCAGTCAAATACTGTTGAATCCAGTCATATATCATAATATATTTAGGATTCATTGCTTAAAAGAATTCCTTTATGAAAAATGGCCTCTCTTTGTATGCAAATATCACAAACACTGTTATAATGCTAATCAACCTGGCCTTGATTACTCTCACACAAATCAGTTTAAATGTTATAGACTCACACATTTGTGAGAAGTAAGTTCAGGTGCTCCTCATTATTGCCCTTGGTCTTGCATCTAATCTGGCATCTCTGCAGCACAAGGTGAAGAAGTATTGATCCCTGGACACAGTATGTGTTGAATCAACGGTAATGAAAGCAGCTGCTTATTATGGAGAGGCATTGCCTGCACTATGCTGTAAAGGACACATACGCAGAGGTACAAAGATCTTATCAGTGAGCAAGATGTCATCATCGAAGTTCCTCTTTCAATTCCAAAATTGTGTTTTTCTTCACATAGTTTTTCCATCAACATCAGATTTCACATTGTAACTCATGTTAATATTTGTTTGCAAAGTGCAAAGTGCATCTTTCGCTAATCTCTTTCTAATGATACAATTTATAGCATTCATAATGCAATTCAAAAATGCTAAATTGCACAGAATTATTCTAAAATGTATAACTGATTTGCTTAACATCTTGCTTTTGCATACACTTGCCCCAGGAAAGTACCAGATGTTTGATTAATTCACCTAACTGTTGCTCAGAAGCTTCAGGAAGGAATAAAACCATAATTTATGGACAAAGTCAGCCAAAGCCAAAGAAGTGGTGCATTACATATCTTAGCTGTAATTTCTTTTAAGCACAGCATCAGTGTCATTATTTAGCTGTCATCAGTCAACAGGACATGCACGCTAATGTCATTAGTGCTAACAAGCTTGGTGGTGCTTTGCATCATAATGACAATATTAGCAATTTGTGGTTGTTAAATTCCATGGTAACAGTACAGAGTTTTAGAAATATGCAACATGACTTTGTTACACATAAGGCACTACTTTTGCAGGTTTAAAGAAAATTAAGCTCAATAAAAAGAAACAGTTAAAAACAACATATATATTGATTTATAACTTTACATATCATGTAATGTAATGATGTGACTGCTATGAATCATAAGTCAAACAGGTCTTGCCCACTTGGACATCAGGTTGTGTTACACTATAGTTTGCCATTTATTTTGTCCATTACTTTAATAAGATAAGCAGATAAGCAGTATTACACTGAAAATTAGAAATCTCTGGGGAAACTATGCCTATCTGCAGAATATTGCCAAAAAAGATAAATAGCTATTTCACTAATGGATGCTCAAGTGACAATGGACAGTTTGTATTTGTTGCTATCCTTCCCAATGAAAAACCCTCTCCATAATGGAATGTGTTTCTGGCAGAAGAAAAACAACCATGACAGAACCAGTACAGAAAATTAAAATTCAAGGTAAAAGACAACTCAGTACTCATTACACAGTCTGACTGCCAAAAAATAAGATGCAGTGCAAGATCGCTACAGCAATAACTGCTTGGCACCAAACGCCACATGCTGCCCATGGCAAAATACGAGGCTCTCACATGAGACAAAATACTGCCACTCGATATTTTTCGAGTGTGCATGTGTGTGCGTTGTGGTGTTTTATGCTGCCACCTGGGCTGCTACAGCCATGCAGAGAGCAGCTTGTACATCTGACATTTTAAAATAATGCACTCTAAAACAACAACAATGGCAAAAAAATATGGCTTTAACAATAACAATAGAGGCATCATCCTCTTTGACACACTCTATAAATATTTAACATGTTGTATTCACCTCTTGCACAGGGAATTCTCTGCAAAACTAAAATTAAAACTTATGGAACCAAGCTGGTGGAGACTCTCAGCCAAGAGCCCCACATATTTGACAAAGGACTTTAAAGCTAACAGCTGCTGATTAATCACGATGGGTCTAAATTACTGGCTGGCTCTCAACCGGGTATAGAGCTGGATGCCCAGTGCACTTAGAACCTCCTTTGCATGTACTTGACAGCTGCACAGAGTAAGTGCCACTTCAGCCTATTTAGCTGCATCTTTCTACTTCTTCTGCAGTGAGCTAAAAATAGCTGCTAAACACAATGTGTGCACACATTCAAGTTCAATTAACTAGATTAACCAGTTTACTAACTATTGCTTTTCAGTGTTCACTGTCTTAAGTGTTTCAAAGTACAATCCATAACCTCACTATAAGGGTTTTATTGCACACATGACATTACATTACACTTTTTTTAGTTGCTGTAGAATATTTAAAAAAAGCTATTAGTGACTTTTTCTTGCCATTGCACTCAAATTGCATGAGATAAAATTAAGTTAATGTTGCTATGATAAAAATAGACAGCAACATTAATTAGTATGACAGAAAAATAAGGAAATACTGTTTATTTAAATTTTAATTACTGCTGTCACAGTTAAAGAGAAATAAATCAGCAAATGATGGAGGTCAGGCTAGTTTTAAAGAATGGTGGGCTTTAATGATCCACTGTGAAGTTTGCAAGACTTTTTCTAGATGTATGTATTTTTTTACCAGTGATAATAAGACAAGGTTTGGAGGAGCTGAGGAGTTAGAAAAAGTTTTTTTTCTTTAGGGTAAAAAAATAGATGTCTTAATAGCTTAATAGTCCAACAGGATTTTAAGTTATTTTAAAAATTATTTCAGAATCTAGAACATGTTTTTTGTTTGTTTGTTTTTCATCTAATTTCTGTTGTTTATAGTTTGCTTGGGGTTTTATTGCCTTCTGCTGTTCCCAGCATATGTGTCAACTGTGGATTATTTAACTGCGAGGCTCTAAGTGAGACCCACTGTCCCTGCCTTTACGATTATGTTTGAATGAATCTTAGTATAACTGATTTATTTATATCATTAAGTTTAGGTCTTCAATCTCCATGACCGTGCAGACATGCTGAGATATACATGCACAAGCATACATTAGACATTTAGTATCTTGTACTTATCTTTTAGAAAAAATGTTTATGTCAATGTAGGTAAAATAAATCCATTATAAGTTTTGGATATGGCTGAATTGGTCTTTAACGCCTATGATTTTATTCTCTCTTTGTATTTCCCACCCCCTGAGTGCCTGTGACTGTCTTAAGTTGTTATTGTGATGTCAGTCCAGTAATAGTTCATATTATACCCCCTCCGGCTTCCTGCCAAAAGTAAAATCTACTCTTTATAATTGACAAAACGAGTAGAGTAAGTTGTGCTGACAGTAGTTTCCTCTGAATCTTGAGTAGTGGTAGGAATCTAGATTCAAGATTCAAACTTTATTAATCCCATAGGGAAATTATTTATCCTTGTTACAGTTGCTCTCAATTTAGACAGGAGAAAACCAAAAACCACAAAAGATCTACGTAACATAAATACAAAATTCAATATATACACAGAATACCGAAAGGTAAGACTGTCCACCACTGTCTGGTACTCTGTGATGTCTCTACCCTGAATACAACCTACTACAACTGCAGAGTCATCAGAGAACTTCTGAAGATGGCAGAGGTCTGAGTCGTACCTGAAGTCGGAGGTGTAGAAGGTGAGAAGGAAGGGAGACAGAACTGTCCGACACAGTTCTGCAGGTGGACGTACTGGGGGCAGTTGGTGAGGTAGTCCATAGTCCACGAATTCAGGGGAATGGCAACATGCATGTCTTTTAAGTTGTCACATTTCATATGTAGGGTTTCCCTCTCTTCTTAGGGTTGATACAAATGGAATTTTATTCCACATTACACATTTTTTGCAGCTGTGTCTGATTTCAACAGTGTATATGTGATTTTTCATTATGTGAAAAGGTTCATAGTACTGTTAGGTCCACTGTGAATGAAAACCCCACACTGCTTTTTTTCCCCCCCATCTTTCAACCACTTTCAATTCACTAGATTGTGTGGATGAGATCCAACAGCTTTTACCACACCATTACATAAGTCACAGCCAACCACTTCCACTACATGCACTCAAAAAAGCCAAATGTACGGACGATTTCTACTCAGTGCAAAAAGATGATGAGCCAAAGAGCACAAGTGACTTTTAAAGATAGTCGAACATGTTTCAATCAAACTAGACTCTTGAAAGCTTTTTCTATTTAGCGTGGACAATGATGAAATTTGGGAATAGTTACTAAATGTGAAAGGGTTAATGTACTGATTATGCCAAAGAGATTTATGTCATACACGGTGCAGTACACATTTTTTTGCTCAATCACTCAATAGTATGAAATGTTTGCTTAAGAGCCAACACAAGTTGTTCTGTTGGCTGATTCAACAGAGATGAGGGGGGCTGTCCTTGGTGCACCTGTCTTGTAATCGTCAAAAAAAAGCATGAGATGTATGTGTGTGTGTGTGTGTGTGTGTGTGTGTGTGTGTGTGTGTGTGTGGACGTGTCTGTGTGCGCGCGCACATGTGTGTGTCCTCAATGTGGGACTTTATCTTGATCCACAGCAGCTGCCCCTCAAGCACAATGACAAGAACACTCATCCAAATGTTCTTTGTGTATAGTGGAACAGAGGCATAGAATCAAATCTGCTCTGTTTTCAAATGGAGCCAAATTCTATTTGTTCATTTCTCTCAACAATACTTTGTCCTAATCACATTACCACAGTTGATGCAAAAAAGTTGACTAGACATAAAATAAGCACTTTTATCTGCAACCCAGCATGAATAATAATTTCCATTTTCTCTTTAAATGTTGGATACAATGAAACATTGTGAAGCAGTTTGTTATCATGTTTCCTTTATTCATGATTTATTTCTATGTGGACTTCCATAATAACTGGCATTTCAGTGTTTGAGTGTTTATTATTAAGAAGCAATCTCAAGTCTTCTGGTCAGCATTTGTTCATACATGTATGTCTGCTTTTGATGGCATGTAAATGATATCACTGAGTAAGTCAGTGACATGCTCACCTCTAAATGGACAAATACTACGCCATGATCCAGAGAGTGCCGATTTCAAATTAAGTCTTTATTATAAAATGTCCCATTCATCCAGAGAGAATGTGCTTTACAAAGGAGGCATAGTTGATACATCCATTGGCGTCCTCTTGTCCAGCCATCAGTCTGTCCACTTCGTCTTCTGTCATCCTCTCACCCAGTGTTGCCAGCACATGACGCAGCTCTGCTCCCATGATTGTGCCATTGCCTTCCTTGTCAAAAACCCTGAGCCCCTCCACAAAGTCCTCAAAGTTGCCTTGATCTTTTGCACGGGAAATATGTTGAAGCATCGGCAGAAAGGTCTCAAAATCCACCATTTTAGTGCTCATGTCTTCTGGCCGTGGTTTCCCCAGCACTTTCAGCACATCTGCATTGGTAGGGTTCTGGCCCAGAGCTCGCATCACATCCCCACATTGGGCATATGTGATCTTCATTTCCCCAGTGGGTGTCCGGTCGAACAAGGTGAAGGCCTCCTTGAACTCCTCAATCTGGTCGGCAGTGTACTCAAGAGTGATGCTCTTGGGGTCAAACTCAGGCTCCTTGGGGGGCTCAGGCAGTGGCTCCGGAGGTGGTGCTGGCTTAGCAGCTGGAGCTGCATCCTTCTTAGGCTCTGGCTTTTTGGGCTCAGGTTTCTTAGGTTCGATCTTCTTTGGTGCCATGTTGTGAAGGAACTGATAGAGGAACTTGTACTAGCAACAAGCAATAGTCTGAATGAATTGGAAGAGTAAAGTGATTCCCAAGCACACAGGGACACCTCCTCTTCCAAAGCTTTTATATGTGCTTTCTCTAGGGAGCCAGATAGCAATTTCCAGCAGCACACTATAAAAGGAAGAAACCCAAAATAGATCTCCATAGCAAGTGATGTCAACATTAAGTATTGTTCTCAGCTGCTGTCATCTAGCCGACAAGGCTATTTGCTGTCATTAGCGAGGGTCCAGTTGCATTAGGCTGAAAATGCTCTGTCTTTCTGATGGACAAAGGGATCAGAGCACAGACAATGTATCAGCCCACGAGGGAGAGGGACTAAAATAGCTCCCCAACTGGTGAAAGTCTGGAAATCAAAGTTTTCTAGTAGCTTCTATTTATTGGTTTGCTTTCCCAGACCATTGTTGTAGCTACTGCACGCGCAGTTAATTCTTCATGTCAGAGGTCTCAGGAGGGCTAAGCACACTTTGGGACTTGTTATTATGGATTTATATACTTATTATTATTATTTATACTGTCTCAAAAGGAGGGCTTTCTCTTTTGGGAGAGTAACATGACAGGTCATGAAAGTGCATTAAATATGCCTTCAAATGTATGCTATAACATAGCTTTTAAAAAACACGCAGTCTGCCAAAGCTTTATTTTTAATAGGAAATATATTAGGATAGTATCATTGTTCAATGATTCATTTAGGGATTTAGCAATTTCTCATTTCCCACATAAACGATAGCTTGCATTTCCCCTATCACCGAGCAGCTTAGAGTCTTCCAGCATATTGAAGAACCTGGCAAGCTCTCACAGATCCTAAAGGGACTCTTAATTAATGCTTTATTAAAGGCTGATGTATTGGAAAGGTCAACCAGTTAAGCCCATAAATGTTAAAAATAGATTCAGTGCCAGAATCAACTGTAAGCAACTGACAATATATATTATACATTGTCTTCTCCAAATGCCTCATTAGAGCAATCATTAGAGAATGATCAAGACAGTTTCCAATAAAGATATATGTTCACTTGAATGCCTGCTTTTGTAATCATTTTATAATAATAATAATAATTTGTAAAAATATTGGGCCTCCATATGTTTGACTTGTATCATTCAGTGTTTCGGCAAGGCCTAATATTTTTATGCTCATTGTCCACTATATTTTAAAAGTCAAAATATAGGGTTTAAAAGGTGAAACTCAAGACAAGCAATTCCAATATGCATGTAGTTTATAATGCAATATGTCACTTAATGAGTGATAAATTAACCATCAAAAGGATAAATACATATATAAATATATAGAATGTATATGTTTCACAATGTTAATCATAGCAACTTTTTATTTTTATGCATGCATTAAAGTTTACCAACTTAGTTTAAGACAGCTGAAGGCTGCAATGCAATAATCACGTTTACCCTTCTCTAGCTTGTTGTCAGTCCCCCTTGATCTGTCAATCTAAAGCCCCTAAGTCCTTGGACAATGTAATTTTAGTGTGTAGGTGTGTGTGTGTCCATATATGTGTTTGTATTGATGTCCTTAGCCTAAGATCATTATCTCCCTTGTCTTTGCTTTTGCGGTCAGATGGTTAGTAAAACTGACAGCTAATTTGTCGTCTTTTGGTGTGTATGTGAATGTCAGAGTGTGAGTGCAGTTCTGAACTGAAACACTAAAGGTGTAAGATTTCCAGTTATTTCCTTCATGGCTCCCACTGAAGAACAGAAGCAGTGAAATGTTTCACTGATTTATCTCATTTGATATCCTTATTCACTCGGATGTGTTACTGGTACGAGTAATGATTACTGTATTTTGCTCAGCGCAGGGTTCCGATTAATCCATATATGGTACTGTACATCAACAATCCCTGCTTTCATGATAGTACATGGTGCAATTTAATCCTCTCTCATTCGTGGTAACCTCAAGGTTAGAGCTGCTGCTTTATCGAACCGTCCCTTGGATGTGCATAGATGTGGCATTGCTGGATTGGTCACGAAGAGGCAGACTTATTGTTGCTGTTATTTTGTCAAACTTCCTTCAAACAACGCTTCAATCAGTGCACTGCAATTGCAATGAGTGAACTAGTCGATTGTTGCTTTCAGCAACTGAAGTTAATCAAGGGGTGATTTCATTGGTTCCTATGATCTTTAAAAAGCTGTAGCAGATCTGAAAAAAATAATTACAATACACACACATTTGATTTGATTGAATTGATTGTCTCTCATTTTCAAAAGATCCACTTAAACTTTGGGGCATTAAAAAATAGACGATGTACTGTTTTGATGAACTTTTTATGATATGTTTTATGGTTTTTGTGCAGATCTTCAACTGGAATTATATAGATTATATAAAGAAAGTCAGTCCATACTGAAGAAAAATATTTAATAGTTAAATATTGTTTCTTTTGTTTTGAGTAATTAGCACTAAGATAAGAATACATAACTAAACGACTAACAAAGCATGGCAGTATGGTGTCAAAATGTAAGTTTATATGTAGGCATGAACCAAACTGTGTTCTTTCAGTTCATATCGACAGATAGAGTATGTACATGATTTCAAATTTGACAGCATAAGTGCACAGAAAGCAAACAGTGATCAGAGACCTGGATGATGTTAAAATCAAATGTAGAATGATTAAAACCAATACACGATTCATGAGAAGATTTGAGTGCCCTTAAATACCCTCACTGCTCTATCTACCCCAGATGACGCTCATTCAACCTGTAAGTGAGCTGCATCAAAATGTGTCTTGTCTGCATTTCTTATTATATACTGATGTGGATTTATGGTGTTACCTTTGTAGACAGCAAAGGCTCTGCTGCACTTAGTCAAATCATTTTTTTTTAAATGAGAGTGGATGATGTAAAATGTGGCTCTGGCTCATTCATAGGCTGACAAAGCAGCTATGCAAAACGGGATGCATGTATATTTATCATTGCATACAGTTAACTATAAATGAAGACCATGAACACAGAATGTGCTAGAATGTTTATCGTTGTATGTTCTGTAACTTTCTTGATCATGATCAGCCCACCAGCAAATGGATAAGTCGACTATAAATAAAATAAAATGTCACAGCTGTGTGTCAGTCAGTACTGATCCGATTGTACATTGTTGTACTGGTATCACAATAGCTATACAGTATATTGTATAAATATTCTAGAACATACACGCACACAAAAAAGGCTAAAACTATATCCACAAAATCCCTATCTAAATTCAGTCATTCCTTTTTAACTCCACTAAGTATCTCCTTCCCTCTAAATGTGACGTGTGCTTGCATGCCTGTGTTTTGTGGAGGTCTTCATAGGGTTTGTTTATATCTGTGTGACCAGGCGTAGAGAGGGTGGTCAAAGACAGCAAGCCCTTAATCCCTGAGATAACACTGGGAATGACGACAGGCAGACCACTGGTCTGGCCTGGCCTGGGCTAATAAAAAAGAGTGACTGAGACAGCGGTTACATTCCTCCTATGGCTCTGATAGGGTGTGACTCAGACTATAAAGATTTGGTGTTTTGTTAAGTGGCTAAAAAAGGAAGCGAACATGGATCCTTGCATCTCACTGAGGCCCGTTTGACTGATCTGTACATAGAACGGTTTACTTTCTTTAATGTTGCAAAAAATAAATTGAAATCATCCCAGTAAATCCCCAAATAGTATAAATACTTTCTATACATTAGTTGTCCAACAAGGTTCAATGCCCCCCCCACAGAATGAGAGCTTTAACATAGATCTTAGTGACTTCTATAGATAGAGCACGTTTGAATCAGCTCATTTCTAACCGGGTCCATTTTTCTGTTTTATAGCGTTGTGAAGAGCTGTACAAACCTTCTCTTATGAGTCCAGTACTAATATTGCATTGTTATAATTAAACGGCTGTTGCGAGAACCAGCTTACATGCATCTGTGTAAACAATTTAATTAAGACCATGTTTGATGAATTATAGTGGGTGAAGGCACTGCCTGTTCTAATACTTCAGTTTCTAAATTACACCAGACATCCATGTGTTCATTCTCCTGGCTCACCTCATACTCTTTCCCCCCTGCTCACAATGATAGAAATTGAAAAACTACAAAAAGGGAAAGTGCATTTCACACTCTACTGAAGCAAAGCAAGCAATTTGAAATTAATCAAAACACAATAAGTTTACAACATGATAAAGAGGAGCTGTATATGAAATGAGCAGAGTTAATTTGTGATATCCGGCCCTCTATTTTGTATGTCACTATTTAAAATAGTAGTAGCCAAGAGTTGCATTTGGGCTAAATTACATTATACATGGGGAATTTGAAATATTTGCATAATACACAGTAAAAGCCTGAATGTAAAGACGCAGATATCCTTTTTGGGGTAAATCAGATTCACAAATCCTCTTTGGAGACTCAAATAACAGACTGTACATGTGCTCTCTGCGGAAAAAGCCCTCAAGGGAGCAGAATTTTGTTTCTTTCATTCAGACAGTTATATATATATATAGAAGTGACCTTTGTTGTTATAAAAAAAAAAGAAAAGTAGCCTACTCCATCAGTGAAGCCAAGCATTGAATGTCAGCACTCGCAATAACAATAGCACTGACTTAACCCAGTGAACCTTGAATCAAAGAGGAGCACATTCCACACCTAGGGTCAGATTATCATATGTGATTCAGACAATGAGTGTATCCTGTTTCATTAGAGGGGCCCCATCAGAAATACCAGTCCAGTTTAAAAATCAAGCAGAAAATGAATTTACCTGATTTAAATAAAGCAGGTATTGATAGAAAGAATGCATGAATTTGACCATGTATTAAGTTATGTTTGATGACATTCAGTATTACAATGTTGCAAGTTGGATTATAAATATGCCAATTATAATACATAATGACTTAATGCTGAAATGTTCTATCAATCGCTATATGAGCTTCCTATTATCTTTAATCCATATTTGTTTAATCTATATTTGTCATTATTTATCTATAAGGTACAAAAGTCTGCACCAAACAATAGTTGAGAGATCACAGTGTACACTACATCCCCCTCACTAGGAATGAGCACTATGGCTGCTTCTCACAAGCTTGGCTTGAAATTCTGACGGGGAGATTAGGGAAGTTTCCAAGCTATTCATACCCCCCCTCACCACTCTCCACAGAGTACTTGGCTTGGTGGCAGAATCCTCTGCTGTTCAGCCGGACTGGGCTATTTCCGATGTGCCTCTGATGCTGTGTTTGGAGCGTGTCTCTGAATGGCTTGTACCTGTTTATCCCAGCAGCACACAGGCTTATAAGATGTTTTCCTCAAAGCTTACCAGGTGCTTTTCTCAGCTGGAATGGTTGTGTGTTTACAGTAATTCAGATCCTTAATCCTAGCAAAAATGGACTAAGCATGTCTTCACAGTGCTTTTACTATCACAGAAATGTTGACTCTAAACTTTACCTTTTTTTTGCATATATTATAATTTGTCCATGTACTCTTTTCTGCACAGTGACCAATGGAACAGAAAAACAAGAACAATCGCACCACCGTTACACAAACCAGAACCTATCTCATAAACAAAAGAGATTTGCATGGGCCTATATTTAATTCATAAAGATGCTGTGTTGACATAAAATTAGCCCAGGAAACAATCCCAGTGACCACACAGAGTTACTAATTTCACAGATATTGGAACATTGACAAAATGCTTTATCTTTGCTATTACTGAGGTACTAATATCTAATTTTTGTTCTGCTTCAGCTGTTTATATACACAACACAAAAGGGTGAATCACCTGGCTTGTTTTTCCAACAACATGACCCTGGTACTGCAACTTTAATATGAGCTAACTAATGGTTTAGTTATTTTTTTTAGTTTAGTAACTTTCATTTTCATTAAATCTCTCTCTCAGCCAAAATAAATGAAAAGTCCAAACCTACAGTTCTCTTTCCATTGATGTTCACTGCTGTAAGTGCTCATCCTTCTCAAACCACTGTGCCTGCTGAGGCAGACATGATGAGGCAAGGTCAGTTGCTGGGCAACAGAAGAAGCAGTCATGTACACAGGCTGCTCTTTGACAAATCTGGGGCTTCGTCCAGCAAGGCCAGTGACTCTGTTCAGCTGTAGATGTGACCACTGAACAGAATGGAGGATATACATGCTTTCTAGTGACAAGAATATTGGACTGCACTGTGGCTGATTCCACTGTGCAGATAAGTGGAGTGAAGCTTCTCACTTCTTGTCACTTGAAATGCTACTCAATTAGCTATCACACTAAGATAATCCCTTTCTGCAGGACACACAGCAAATTGGCTAAAGTAAGTGTTTTCAGTGTGTGGATATAGTCGTGCATTGCAACAATGGAGAAAAAATATATTTCTGCAGTTTATTACTTTCAAAATATGCACAGGATACGTAGTGTTTGTAAAGTGAGATATACAAAAAATTTACAATTTTGCTTATTGATTTTTGCTATAGTCTGTTGTATCCAATTCATTGCTCACTTTCTATTCTTCTTCTGCTTCATTTTCATCTTGTGTTTTCTGTTTAACCTGAAGTTGTATGATATCAGTGATATCAATTAAAATCAAATCAGTGATCTTTAGTGTTCAGCAGTCACAAAACTATATTATATACTATAAACTAAAACATATAAAGAGTGCGAGACAACAGGCTGTTCTGCATATACAGTATGGGGCTTTGTGTGATGTGTTTAACTGCATGTGGCATAAAGTGATCCAGCATCACTGTATTTACAAGCTTGTCATATTACATGAAAAAAGACACTTTGGTGATCCATTTAAAGGCTCTGTTCATTAGCTGGCTGTCAACTCCTGAAGGTGAGAATATGAAAATTGCATTGCAATGATAGGTATCATTGGAAATGGGACTTTTATATTTTTAGTCCACTTCCTGTATCACAGAGAAAATTCTATTTAATAGGGGCTTGTCTGACACGATGAGGTTGCTATGCTGTATTTTCCGTATATTTTCCAAAAATCCGAGAATGCACTTGGTAGTTGACACATTCACAATTTCAATCTGGGTGAATGGAAAAGCTTGAATCGTTTTTCAAATCAACATTTGTACAGGAAATCATACAACTTTCCACTCAGTTTTCAATCTTTCATATCTAATCTAACATTGATGATTTCAACAGCACCGCAGGCTATAAATTTATTGGGAACTAATCAGTCCTGCTGCCCTTTACAGAGACGGAGATGGACATTATAAATGTCACAAAGATAATACACTTTATCTGAGACTTAAATTAATTGCTTTATCCATGCCAAATTGGAATGTCTTTTATTGGCATGTAGCAACAAATGTGTATAGTAGCTTGATGAAAGTGCTTTCTCATCTACCCTTCCTGTGCTCAATGCTCAATGCTGTTGTCACTACTACATAGCCACTGGAAGGGGCTACATCAATATTTAACTTTATTAGACAAAACATGTCCACAAAGAATCTAAAAGTGTCTAACTACAACATCTAGTGTTTGCCCTGGATACATAGTTGCGTCGCATTGCACACTTTGTGGAGGACATAAATAAAATAATGTATTTTTTATGCGAGTAAGAAAGCAACTCTACCAACAAGCTTTGGAAGAAAAATGGATTTCTAAATGGACATCTATAGCAGATTTTGGTCACATTATGTTTAATTTAGAGTTTCTATTTTATTCTGGGGCTCTACTGATATAAGATTATACACTTTTGAAGTAAAAAAAAAATGCAAGTACATGTGATAATACCTCTTTAAGCAACAGCTCCTCTGGCCTTGAGACTAAAACATGCCCAGTTGAACAGCCCCAGCCTTCCAGCAACAATTGGCCCATTGTGAACCCTCCAACCCACAAGGGAAATAAGCTTTACATACATTTTTGCATGATTTTCGTGGAGTCACTTTAGCATTCACTGCGCTGTAAGCTTGCAACGTGTATTTAACACTGCAGATGGAAAAGGGTATGTGAGCTGGTCAGCTTCATATGTGTAAACAGCAGGTTTTTCAACATAGTTACAGTAAGACAAGTTCTTTCAGTCGCTGCTTTGACTTTGCAAATTAGCTCCCACTAAGTACCTGAACTGCTTCATTAACTTTCCAGAAAGTCACCTTCCCTAAATGTAGAGATACAAATAATTTTGTTTCATCATTTAGGTACAGGTACTGTATTTAAATGCTTTCAGTTCTCTTATCACAGACATGTTGAGGCTAACAATTAGTAAGCTGCTGCAGTCCCTGAAAACACAATCTCTCATGGTGGTAGTTGTAAACATTTTCTGTTTTCTGTACCTGAGGGCACTTTTTACAGTTTCATACACTGGATATGTAGAGACTTCATTTGTTTGCTCATCATTGCATCCATTTTATACATTTGAAAGAGATCACACGTGCCACAGGTTAGACAAACGGCATCTGGATGCTCACTCAAATTCACTTTAAGTTGTTTTCTTTTCAGCAACATGCACAAAACGCATTTAGCAGCGAGAAGATATACCAGTCAGATAAAGTGTGAAGGCAAAACAAAACAAATCAGATAAACAACTGTGCACGTTGCTGACGGGGCCTTTCATTTTTTGCAGGTGCTCATGCTATATCCATCGTTTAAAGATTGCAAGATTTTTATTGAACTAAATGGTATGCACAAGTAACAGCTGGGGTCGCTACATCAAAATATAATGAGCGCATAAATAAAGACAGAGATTATTATGAGAAATACAGAGGCCTGCTGGGATATTACACCTCTCTAAGGTAGCTTGGCTGGATACTAACTAATATCTGCCAATTGATGGGTGTTCTGATGATGTGGGAGACAGGGCTAGGCATCTGGTTATCAAATCATATTATATCCTTAAACCATATGATCAGCAATTCCTTTGTGAACGTACAATTGGTGCAACTCTTGCTCAGGTTTTATTCTGTGCATTACTTAAACAATATTGCTGTTTTGCTTTCTTTTAGGAGCCTTTATGCTTTTACATTGTGAAGGGGCAAGATTATGTATCTTCTTTCTTTATGGACAATTCCTGAAGATATAACAGTAGGTGAGGACGTGTCTAGGCACAAGGGAAAAAACAACTATATAAAAAAAAAATGCACATTTATACAGAATCTATCTCTTCAAGTCTTACATTGTGTTTAAATGAGTAAATATTAGTGTTTGAATAATAGCTAAAAATGTAATGTTTTGAAGATGCAACTATGGCTAGGATTATCATTTGGTTTGGTGTGCTGCCAGAGACAAGAGGTATATAGGGAAAAAAGATTCATTACAAGAGTCAATTATAAGGACCACTAACTGTAAGTAGATCATTTTTACACTCTCATAAATAATGGACTGGAGACTAGCCTCAACTCATTAACTTGCACCAAACAAAATATAAATCCACTAGGCAAAATTATTGACACGGGATGACACAAGAATGGCTTGATGAATGGCTTGATGCAGCAAGGTGTTACGCAGAGATGTGCAAAAACAAACGTGCTCATGGTAAAGAGACAGTGTGCTGGGAAATAAAGTAACCTGCCAAGTGAAACACAAACTGAGGGAAGTTTCTATTTCAGGGAGGTGCTGTATCATACCCTATTGACACGCTTTTGCATAGGTTGCAAACATTTAGAGCAGTACTGACAGATTTTTTTTTTAACCTTGTCTCTTAAAAAAATGCATTTCTACGCAGCTAAACTGATACTCATCATATCAGCGTATATATATCGCCAAAATATCTGACCTTGCAGCAAGTCTAGTTTAGTTTAGTTACAAGCAGATTTCTTTCCCTTTTTATAGTATATTGGTGCAATTTGAGTGAAGCGGGATGTAATTTAAGTTGAGCTGTTGAAGTGAAGCAGCCTGGAGTGGAGCTTTGGAGTGGACCTCCCGGTATCTCACTTTCCATTGATAATTTAACACCTCATTTACATAAATACTATTCTGCAAAAGAAAAAAAAAAAAATCAGAACATGATCATGAGATGGTTATACTGCTATATAAACATTTCACAACTCTAGTTCAATTGGTGTACAATGAGTTTATTAGAAAATGGCAAAGAAAATAATAAATGAGCTGAAAGGTGCTAAAATGACCTGCAGGACGGAGGGAAGGGAACTATTCTCTGTGCTGCTCATCGCTGTGATCAACACCTTACACAGTTGATTCATTATTAAAAAATAGCCCTGTGCTTTGAAAGAGCAACTGTCATTCAATTTTGTCACTCAAACGTGTGCGTGGGGTTTTAATCATTGGCTACATGACATTTGCTTCTACGGCTCTATACAATCATGTCACTCAGATACATATGGTGTGCTGACATATGATATCAAATCATATCCAATCACATCTCTTCTGTGTGCATATGAATGAAGAATATAGATATATAAGTATGAATATAAACTTAAATTGTAAAAACACTGAGCTGAGGTTTGACAAGTCTACTTATATATCTACATATTCCATTAATCTATAATATCCCAACCAAGTGTCACTTGACATGTTGATGGCAGGGATATGAGAGAGTAAGCACCGTAAATGTTAGACCGCTTTATGTGTACATAGAGGACAGGACACTTAAAAAGGAGACTAATATTGCTGTCTATATCTATATAGGTATATAACTATATATGTGTGTGTGTATTTTAATTATTATATACAAGTATTAACAAATATAATGTGCCCAAAACAAACACAAAAAAATTCTGATCTGTCATGTCTTTATTGAGAACAACCATAAAACTACCTTAAAAAATAAAAATACCTATTGATAGTGGAAAAAGTAAGTGAACCCTTTGAATAATGACCTCAAAAAAAAGCTAATTGGAGTCAGGTGTTAGCATAAGTTGAGAAAATTAGCTTGGAGTTGTGGACTAGAGTTGTTTGCTTCTCCATTTGCAGAGATACAGTAAAATCTGTTCCTAGCTATTGCTCTATATTTCTCCTAAGGTGGAGGGGTGTTTGGGGAGTTCAGACTTCACTAGACTCAAAAAATGTGATTTACTTCTCAGGAGACTAAGAAAAGACAGTTGTGAGCAGCACAGTTTTCCTCTGGGTAGTTACAGTATGTGTGTTTGTATGTGTGGTATCTTTTCAGGATGTGTATTTATATGACTGTGTGTGTGTGTGTGTGTGTGTAAACTCTGCTACTAGACCGACAGAAAAACTGGGTTGAAATCTCTAAGACAGGAAGTGCTTGTATTCCTTTTGGTAAATTCAGAATGTGGGAAAAAAAAAACATGACAAGTAGATTTTCCCCAAACCCGATTCTTGAGCTTCCTCTTTTTAATGCAAACATCAGGTCCAACTGCACACACAACACCGACCTTGATTATGACTCAAACACCCACATTTATGTATTTCTGCAGCAAATCAACTACAGCTCTCTCATCAGCCACCTTAGATCCTTCCCAGAAGTGCATTTAACAAATCAATAATTGAATGGGCAATGTGTATAAACCTCCTGAACCGAAATGCTGAGAAATGTAAAAATACAATGCTAAGAGTGCACATCTCTCTGTTTGAAAACCAAAGTCAGAAATATTGTGGCAACTGAATTCAAAAAACAACATCTGCTTACAACCAACTTGCATGAGTTAGAAGATTTTATTTTTGGCTTGACCGTGAACTTGTGTTTTGACGACTGTGATTACATTCTCAGTTTTCTGAAAAGAAAAGAAAAAGTTTCCAGTGTCATGAAAAGGCTACTACTTGTATATCTCATAGTCTTTTACTGTCTGCAAATCAGTCCTGCAGTCTGTTGTCATTATGTTCCAAAAAACTGGAGGAAACACAAAGACAGAACTTGCACTCAGATTCAGATTATACAACCTTTAAAATGCCTATAATAGCTGTAATATACAGTTCTTCGCTGCGTCTGAGTGTATTTGAAGTCACAGTCCACTTCGCACATCCAGAGCTCCATCTAGAATTGCTTTTTATTGCTTTTGTTACTTCTGTCCTTTTAAATTGTGTTTTTGTGTCTCATGCTGTCGCTCTTATTTCATTTACAGTCTATGTGAAGCATTTCGAATAAAGAAAAAAAAAAAAACATTGTTTGAAATGTGCTGTATAAATAAACTTTCCTTTCCTAATATGTCAGCTGCACTCCAGCTAGAGACCTACAGCCACCAAATTATTATGGCATTAACTCTGGCAGCAGAAATACTCCACTGTGATAAGAGTAACCTTTTCCTGAGAAACTACAAAGCCATATTTACTTTTGTCACATGTTTCAGATTCAGCAGTTCTGCTCGATGATTTGCTGAAATGGCTCAGAGTGGATATGTGATGATTTTTTTATGTGGTTGTGGATAGGGATCCACACAGCTAAGAAGACTCTAGTTATTTTATAGTCTTACTACCTGTGACTACACTCTCACTATTGTTTTTGTTTATTTGTTTCTCCATGCTGCACTTGATATATCAACACAACGTCCAAATTACATACAGAGTGCCATGTTGTCTTCCTTTTTAGCCTCTGGGAGATGTAGCTATGCACTCCTGATCATACTTGATGAGGTTTATTTGGCACTCTTGTCTAGCTGTAGGGAAATCTTGTGTGGCAAAACTTTGCTGTGGCCTTCGGGTGTCAAACTTGTTGCAATAGCCATTAAATTGACAGGGAGAACAGCAGAAAGGTCTAAGCTGTACTCAATCTTGGTCTCACACTGACTGGAAGGCAGCACGTAATTTAATAAATTCTTCAGAGAAAATCAGGGAAATGTGAACAGGTGTGTCCCTGCAGGAGAACTGTCCCAGTCTTTGGCAAGGTCTAGAACTCACACCTTCTGTCTAAATTAATGCATTGTTTTAAAGGTATATTTCACAATTGTTTGGCTTGGGAGGCACAGCTCTATAAGGCCGTTTTACAGTCTCTGGGGGGAAAATGTATTCTGAGAGATAATAGACCATAAAATCGGTGGGTTTTGGTTCCTCTGAGACCTTCAATGGCGTAATTTTAAGTTTCTGCTGTGGACTAACAGTCAGTGCTATTAACTGGATATGGTCATGCTGCGTGCTGCTGCAAAACACCCAAACAGCGCCCCTCCACTAGACACAGTTTTATGGAGCACACACCAAACATCCCCATGTTGGTGACTATAGGCTTTGTGACCCACATGGTTAGTATTGCAAAATATCTGCACAGCTCAGTAGTGTTGACAGCATTTACAGCACTTTGGAATTTATTTCAACAAATAAGCACCAGAGTCAAGCACCTACAGTAAATATTTTTAATAATATGCCTGGAAGAAATGACTTGGCAGGACAACTGTGACAGTAGCCCCGTAAAATAACTCCAAAAAATATATTTACACTGTTATATAAAAAATTATATGTATGGGGTGTGAAGAGATTTAAAAAGCAGATAATAGACGCTGCAGTCCAGACATTATAAACTAAGCAGATGTTACACTAGCATAAAAGGAGATTTATGAAGGGTGAAATCTCAAAGGAAATAACAAAAACCTAAGAGGACTGGTGGAAAACAGGGTACTAACAATTGTGAACAGTCTTTCGAGCACAGCAGCGCTTATTTCATGTGTGTTGCGCACATTTATTTCATTTTTTTGTCAGATTAAGCACTAATAAGGTTATTGCATCTGATTAGACAATATTGTTTATTCCTATGCACAGGAGACAGCCATTGCCATAGGCATTATGTTTTCAGGCTGCCATCCCAGTCCTCAGGAACGGAATAACTCAAGAATGCCTTAAGGGAATTTCTTCTCAGAAAGCACGAGCCGATTAGATTCTGGTGGTCAAAGTCAATGTGTTGACTTGACTGTCAACACCCAGACGTAACCGTTTGGCAGAGGAATACAATCACAATGCTGTAATTCTACTACAACTGATAACACTCACTGGATAATGTGAGATAATTTATAGATACATACAAAGATAAACTGTACATAAATAATTATGCCCCATTTTTTGAGTCAAATTCTACCTCCTCTTATTTATTCCTTTGATTATTTGCAACAACACCACACACACACGTGTAACACAAAGAAAGCCAATGCTGAATTAGTGCTTATGTTATGAGCATTACATTACCAACTGATGCTGTATGTGCTACAACAACAATCAGCTACATACAGCTTATATACAGCTCCCACATTAGCTGCCTTCAGGAAGGACACAGATGAAATTAGTAGCTGAAAATACAAGCTGAGTTGCTGCAAGTTTACTTGTTACATGTATACTTAGTTCTCTAGGGTAAGCATGTTGACCAATAGAACATTGGTAACTATTGGAAACCAAATGCCCACTTTCTGTTCAGGAGTAGAGCAGATAAAAAGCATGATATTATGACAAACATTTATTTGTTTTGTATAATTTTCACAAATGGATTCATAGCAACCATTGTTTTAGGAATAGTAACCGTTTCTGTACAAAAGTAACCTTGGAGACATCACGTGAAACAAAATACATCATCATAATTAGGTTTAATAGACAGATTTATTTTCACATATTTGTAATAGACTGCAGTGTACTTTTTTGTAGCGGGCCATGAATTCTAGGAGGAAGTATTTCCCTCAAATTGTGATCTCTCTGAAGTTTCTACTTCTTTGTTTTGGGTCAAGGTGGAGAGTGTTTTGTTACACAGATTTTGGGCAGCACAGCCAGTAACTGGCATACAGCAAAAAAGGTGAAGTGGAAGTCACTCTGATTGAGAAGAACCCACATTAATTATTCCAAAGGCATCTTCCACTGCTGACCAGCAATGTGGAAGACTTTGAAGGACTCGCTGCAGGTGCAGAAGGTGGGGAAAGTCAGCCATGGCCTCCAGGCACAAAGGAGTAGACAAGTGTTCCATTGATACAGGGAATTTAAAAGATACACCTAGGCTAGTTTGATCTAGTAATACTTTTCATATAATCCATGAGACACTGACCGCACTCCGGTTGTGACTGTCAAACTACAAACGCTTTAAATCACCAACTCAAGAGCATGGAGTAACATCTGGGCTGTACACGAGATGTGCATTGTTCTCCTCACAACTATGCTATGATGTGAGGACAGTAAAAATGGAACATGTGTAAATGGGCAATACAACTAAAATACTTTACTGTTCTCAGACTTGTTTAAAGAGCCCATATCACGCCACTTTTGTCGTGTCCCCAAAATGTGCCTGTACACTGTCATGCTGAAAAGACGAGTAGGCCCTCTCAAAAGCGAGCGGCTTTGCGTAATCAAGCATCCACGAACTGGTTGGAACCTAACATACACACACACACACACATATACCAGACCTCTCCATCAAAAACAAATAAATCCTCAGCTTGTTCAGATCTTGAGAGGATGGAGGAAGAAGAGAGACTTCTGAGTCAGTGGAGCCAGGAGAAACAATGTCACTCTGCCAGTGTTCGGCCAAGGTCGTCATGGGCAGTGTTTAAACTGAGCCTGACCAGGGATTGGGCCCCTGAGACTCGACAATATGTCATTTCGAGTGCAAACTCAGAGACTGGTTTTCTACAGAACAATAAAATGTAAAAAAGGGGCAGAGTGCACTTCTAACATACTTGGTGTGTGTCTACAAGCACCATACAATCATAAATGTATCAAAATAACCAGAAAGTGAATTTAGCATTTAATGGACACTTTAATGTGTTTTCAATCTCTCTGGTGCTTTATAAACACTTTTTAAAATCACAGTTTATGTGCATTCATGTCTGTGATAACATGATACATTAAGGTCCTGTCAGAGTGATCCAGACATTTCTCACAATATTTCCATGTGAAGAAAGCAGAAAGAAAACGAGCAAATAAGGACACAGCATGGACACGATGTAGGTGGTGCACAAAACAGCTATTGACAGAAGTAGTCAAGGATAAACTTTTATCATTAAAATTGTCTGTGGTGTCCTACTTTGGCACACCAACAAGTTGCTACTGTAGCTGCACAATAAATCCACATTTAGTCTAACTGTTCTCCCTAACTATCTGCTTTCATCACGGGACGTCTATTCCTGCTGTTCTGAAGTGTTCATTGTATCTTTGACGGAAAAATAACAATTATAAGAAAAATATTAAAATAAAATAAAGAAAAATGACTAAAAGCAGGGGGAACCATGTCCCCTGTTACAATGAATGGCTGAAAATTACTATGGGTTGATTTTCTCCCTACAGGGGGAGTGTTGGCAATTAATTCATGATTTTTAACTCAGAGAATGGCTGCTTGACAGGCCTACCTGCTGCTCATGCTTAAGACCATTTTGTTGAAGTGGGTTCCGAGTAATGAGACATAGTAATGCCTGTGCCTTTAGCACATGGCTTAAAGTCTGGGCAATCATGATTATGCAAAGAGGCTGGAAACTTGATCTCATTTTTACTATATTTTGGAAAGGAAAACAAACAAACATAAACATTAAACTCAAAGAAAGAGAAAGAAAGAAAGAAAATCAAGTTTTTTACTTATCGCCCTATTGATGATTGACATATTTCTCAGCTTATCTCGATACCTATGTGTTGCTGCATGCACCACATGAGCTGCACCAACACGTTCTCAAGATAAATAAATAAATAGTAACAGATACAAAAAAATAAATAAATAAATACAAAATAAGATAAAATCAGACAGTAATCCCAAATGTAGGTTTCAATATATCCCTTCAAAAATATATGGGTGAAAAGCACATGTTGCATCCACATGTTTATTCCAGTAATTCTAACTTTAGTGTAAGTGAAATTTATCTTCTGACAAACTGTTGCCCATGGTGATTCAGGTTAAGTATGAGGTTTTTAATTTACATGGATGTATACTGACAATATTCAGTAATTCATTTTGGTTTTAATGTTTTATTGTAAATATAGAGTTTTGGTAAAGTACTGTTAATCATGTAGAGATATTTTAGGTTCACAGTCATCAGAGGCCTAGTCCAAAGTGACACACAATCAATGGGAAGGTATCGTATACCTACAGTGACATCTCTCATCTGTCTTTACGATGCCATCTTGTGGTAAAATTCTATGCAAAACAAAGGCAGTATCAGAGATGGTACTGCATTACAACAGCCTTAAAACTCATACTGTGAGTCACCTTGTAAATTAACCAGATTTTACATGCACAACTGCATTCAAGGCCTTTTGTAACATCGCCTCTTTGAAAATCACAATGATATCACAGAATAAATGAAGAGAAAGTAGAAACATATTGCATCTGTGCGCATAAGGCGGCACATTTTCTTGATCATGGTTTAATAATGTAGTACCACTGTAACCAAATGATGAAACACTATCTATTTATCATTTCACATCATAGGGGAGCTTTGCAATACAAAATAGCTGATAATGCATATTGTGTTGTAGGACAGAATATTTTTCTGGTTTTGTTCTTTTGTTATTTCAATTTGTGTTTTAGATGTTAGATGTTTTTCTGAATCTACAGTATGTACCGGAAACCATTGTGAGTAAAGACTTGCAGCAACAGTTTCAGCACTTTTACAGACATGTCAGACAATGCATCTTATCTAGTGGGTCATTTCAAGCATACCCCAATCTTAACCTTAACCACAATCAGGAGTCTTACTTCAGCAATCTCTAATCTTAAGCATTTGATTAGTGGAGCTTATCAGGTGCACTGACATCCCAGAAGGACAACACATTTCTTTCTCATCTAATTCAGTGACAGGTCCAAAAGGTTTGCGACTTCACCCACATGATCTTGAACTTATTGTGGTGTTTGGTTTATAGGTCCTGTCAACTTGTACTGTGTATGCTGTATTTTGAAGCCTGAAGCCTTCTGGCTGCCAAAGCTCACGCTGACCTTTGCATCCATGCAACATTCTGTTAATATAATATTTAGTGTTTTTTATTTTCTAACACATCCTTTTTCTTTTCTCACCTCCACCTCTTTCCGCAGAACTGCACATCTCAGCTGCCTACGCCTGTCCAACATTTTTTTCTTTTTTTTTTTTATTCGCACTCGACATTTCACCTTTTATTTCCCTTCTCACTGCTTATAACTGTATTAACTTCTCCAATAGTTGCCTAGAAGTCCAGAGTGTGTGTCTAGGAACTGGCAATGCACGTATTTTTGATATTTTGATTAGCTAAATGTGAACATAATTGATGTGAACAAATTTTGTAATGCCTATCCTTATTGTGCATCTGCAATTAGGGTTGTCCATCTGTCTGACAACTGAATTCTTGTGAACATGATACCTAAGGAATTCTTGGAGGGAATTTCTTCAACTTTTGGTAGCCCACTCCAAACACATATAGAAGAAAATGCTATTTCCTTTTTCCTCTCATCACTTGGGATCCGTGCAGTATTTTAGCTCAGCTTAACACATTTTGATCTTGGTTGGATGCAGTTTTGCAGCAATTTGTGCTCCTGGAAAATTACTACTCTAATTACTAATTAACACTCTGATGTGTAAAGTCTTGCTATTCCTCTTTTAATGGTAATAGCTGATATAGCTCTTTCTCTGTTTTAGGCGTTACTTTTTCTCAGTGTGTTTCAAAGTTTCAGTTTACTTTTGAAGATGTATGCATTTAAGTAGAGTATAGTGGTAGGCTAGTAGAGTTTATAGTATAACTGTGACTCCTGGCCATTGCCTCGTAGTTAAATAACTCTAAATGGAGCATTAGAGTAGCGTTGATCAGAGAGTCATCATGCTATATTTCAGTAAAAGTCTCATAGCTCGTCCTAATACAAAGTTTTTTTATGTCTCCACTCCAACAACAGCTGTGGCAGCACTAAATGTGTTTTTGGGTTGTCCCTCCATCTGATTTGTGAATGCAATATCTCAGCAACATCTTCAGGAAATGTCTTCAAATTTGAACACACGTCCACTTGCACATAAGCATGGCCTGTTTATATTTTCGTTGGCCAAAGGACAAAAGGTTTTATTCTCAAATATCTTCCTAGGTGTTTTCTTACATTTGTTCTTAATAAAAGTCATGATTTGTTCTTAAATTGCTGACTTTGCTAGTATCTTCACTCTCATATTGAGGGATGCATGGTCCATGTTCTAGTTGTTCCCATTTAGCCTAGGTAAACACTCCCTATAAAAGAGCATGAGTCTGCAGGGCCTTGTGCATACATGGGGATCTCACACAGAAATTGAAAAGGGAAGAGAAAAACGATGGATCATCAAACAGACTGGAGTTCTGAAGCAGAGACAATCCTGAGCAAAGTGAAGAGCAAACAGGCCCCATATTCAGTAACAGAAGTGGTGGATATAAAATAAATATAAATAAGTGATGAAGGCAGAAAATAAAATGTCCTGGAGGAGGTCAGTGAGTTAGCCGTCCGGTGCCAGTACTGTGTTAGGACACCGTGGTACTGGCTGAGGGAGAAGTGGAACATCACGTTTCATGTCCTACAATGTGAATTGAACTTCTGATGTAGCATTTTTTCATTTTTTAATCACCATACTACTTTGTGAGATAATGGAAAAAAGTTTGAAAATATGAATGATGAAATTATGAATGTATTAAATCCAGATTCAAATAATTAAAATATAATATTTTTCAAAAGTGAGCTGACAATACAGCTTCTTAGAATAAAGCTGAGACCTTAACCGTTTCAAGACAAAACAATCCAACCTGGGAATTTCACTGAAAAGTTTGAAATGTTGTAATTCTGCCCTTGTGCCATTATTAAAATTAAACCATAAACTTGTTTCAAAATTAGTCAAATATGTGTGTATAAAGTGTTAGTTGGCGGAGCTTTGGTCTTTTCACTATGCAAATATAAATCTAGAAGTGCCAGAGAGTCTACAGCTTGTTGTTAAAACTACCAGTTCAATTGGGTGTAGGTCACGTAGTTCACTACTCACCAACACTGGCAAGGAGAATACACAATATTTGGAACCCGTTTCAGCTCATGACTTCGAACACAGCACCCCGTAAGATCGCGTCTGCCCTCTTCTGGTAAGCAGAAACCGACGATCAGGAACTGCTCTGTCATTTGTAATTCTGTGGTCGGGATGTTGACAGCCAGTGCCTGAAGGTAAAATGCCATGCGGCTCACGTAGTTGTTCCACTTGCAGCTCCTGATTCTCTGTAGGGAGATAGTAATACTGAAATGCTTTGTGTTGATGTGTGCACAAGGATAGACAGATTTAACTGGTGAAGTAGCTTAGCTAGTGCACTGCTCAGGGACATCATTGTGAACAGATATACAGTATAACCTATGAAAATGTCCAAGCGTGACCTCAGTTACCAAGCAACCGGTGCAACTGAATTGATTACTCTCTTCCCTTAAGCTGAGAAGAGATCTGGCATTTTCAGAGCTCCCACATCTATTTTTGTTTGACAAGAGGCCGGTCTTCTATCATTTCCAAGAATGCAAAAATTATGCACAAAAAAGTGTTTTCCCACCATGAAATGGTAATGTGAAAAAAAAAAAGGAACCAGGCTATACCCTGGTGTCACAGTGAAATATGGAGAGCAGAGGTCTGGCGGTTAGAATAGTGGGTGGTAAATTTGCCCCCTACGATAGAAACCAATGTTTCAGTCTCCACTCCACAGTGTACAGAGCTGACCTTTTTCTTTTAAAATCATAACAAAGCCATTCCAAATATGAACTAATGATACAGTTTGCTATTCTTAAAATAATGACACAATCAAATAAAATAGGCATGCCTAATGGGTTCCATTGTAAAACGCCGCATACCAATTTAAGTTATTGTCACATAACCCTTTTGTAGTAGAGGTATATAATCATTATGATACACTTTATTCTGAAATGTGTGTGTATGAACATAGCCCGTATTGTGTTGTGAAGTATTTCATATTTAAATTCTGATGATAATTAGTGTAATTGAAGCATACAGTAATGAAAAGTAAATTGTTTTTACACAAACACCAGAATATCACAGTTAATATAAACACAAAAATGTAAAGTAAGAGGAATTGCATTCATTGGCAAACCAACATAATCCTACAAAATCATTTTATTTATAGTTTAGATTACACTCATTCTGTTTTGATTTCATTATACATCTTTCAGCCAGTGAAGACTTATATTTACATAAGGATATGGTTTTATTCAATACTGGCACAAAGGCAGAATAATATCACCTTCTTCTTCAGCTGAGTAACACTTTCTGAACACCATCTGAAGGTATCTGTTCCAGCTGTATCCTCTAATATGTTGACACAACCATTGCTGTGTAATTCATATACTGTAATACTACTCTTAGCATCACATTTGAACTGTGGTCTCTTCAATCTTGCAACTCTGTTCGGCCAAAAATAAATAAATAAATAAATAAAAATATATAGATTAGATAACTCTTAAGAGAAGGCGCTCTGAACTTTCTGTTCCATTACCAAACTGTCAGTACACCACGGTGGGAGAGAATTGCTTTTAAACAGGATGAGAGGAGTCTGTTATGAAAGGCAGACTGACCCTGGCTCCACACTCTGGAAACCAACACACCCTGAAAACAGCCAGCCACAAAGTACTTCAGTCTTATACAAATTGCCGAGCAGGTGGTTTATAAGTTGTGGTTGATGAGTGTACAGGTCAGTGCACACTGGGTTTGTTTATGTGTTTATAGTTACCCAGATCATGTTTGACAGAGGTGATTATTTACCTGGGCAGAGATGTGGACCTACTATCTACTATGACAATGCAGATAATGTTAAGCAGCTTTGTCATATAGTCTATATAAATTGGTACAAACAAGATTAATGCATTTATCAAGTATCAAGAAACCGAAAGAGCAATGTGAGTAGCTGCACTCTACTAATGCTGTGCATCAGCAGAGTTTCATTCGTCTATTTTCTTTTTTGTGGTCAAAAATTGCTAATAAATGAAAAAGATCCAAAGATAAAGACACACGACCATGCATTTCTAAAAGTAATGACGTGGGTGGACAAGAGCACATCATTACTTCAAAGCAATCTCCATTGCATCTTCAAATATCTCCCGTTTGATGACCAAAATAGTGTGACTCAGGCTGTGAAACACCTTTACCCCAAGGATTAAAAGTGATGTAACTGGTAGGTAAGAACGGCAGACAAAAAAAAAAAGTTGACAACCAAACACTTAATCAGTCTGATGACATGTTCTTTGTAAGACAGAATTCTTATCAATGAACAATAAAATTTGACAATGAAATGTTCACATACATATGTACAATTTACCAGAGGTTTTCTGTGCATTCAATAATATCAGTGTTTGAAATATAATAATCATTTGAAATATATAATAAAACACGGATGCCAACGTAGCGCTCAGCACTGACCCTTGCTCACTGCCCCTGCACGCAGAGGTGAAGTTGTCCCTTTATCTAATGCTGACAAGCTCATTTTGTCTGAGGAAGCAGATCTCATTCTGTGTGACAGGAGGTCTGATAAAGCAGATGTCTTGATGGATCAGGGGTAGCTTGTTTAATTTGGTGATCTTGCAGACAAAGCCAGTGAAGCAAACAAGTTGTGCAGAACAATGTGGGATGGACATAAACATGTTCCTCAACTGGAGTAAGTAAGTCAAGGTAGCTCAAGTTTAGATGTACAGCCTGGCTTTGACTGGGATCAAGGAGAAACGCTTTTCTATGCTGAGCAAACTCAGAATCAAACCAGGGATGTAAAAGATTCTCTTAAGGGAAATCATTGAGGGATCATGTCACAAAGTAGGGACTCCCTCTGGTAAGATGGAGCATGTGTGTGCCTAAATAAATCAAATGACCTGGGGAACCAAAGTAAAGTATTGATGAGGAATCCATGTGAGAGCTGATACCAGAGTTTGTACTGATGCAGCCATGACATTCATAGGTAAGTAAAGTAAGGAGGAAGATCACAACCACAATTATAATGACAATTGAAATGTGAAATGGTAATATCTGTTAACGCTGGTTTACCATGAACTGGTCACCGCTTCAATCTCTAGTATCGACCTAGTACTGAAGTATTGGTCCGAGTGACAACCCTACTGGCTACAATTAACCTATTATGTGCCTCTCTGTAGAAAAGCAATATAACCTACAAAGACCACAATGTCATTTCTAGTGAGAGGATATACATCAAATTTGAGAGTGTGTCACACAGAGAAAGCCAAAATATCCTGTACAGGTATATATTCCACAGCTTAGCAAGATACAATACCTCCTCTAACAACCATGCAGGGGGCATGATCAGAGCAGAGGTACAACACAGTGCATTTGTCACCTCTTTCAGGAATAGAGTTGTGCTGGTGGATGCAGAAATACTGTGACAGAAACATAATCTGAAGAAAGAAATACCATGACTGTAGGAAATACCAAGTAAACAAAACACATTACTGTCCACTTGGTGCAAACCATTTGGCAGGAACTATATTTTTATTTCTAAGTGATGTTCGCTTGTCAGGTTGCAACATTTTCCCCAAAGCTCGATAAAATGTTAAGTTAGGCCAATAAATAAATTATTAATTTTGCTGTTGATATGTAGAAAACAGCAGCATGTAGGTCAAGGCCCTGTTACTCAATATTCTTTTCTTTGTTGAATCAGAATGGGACACACACACACACACACAGTTTCAAAAATTATTTATCCAATCAATATTTCTAATCCTAATGTTGATGGACAGGATTTAAGAATCATCTAAAATCAATTGTCACCATCAACATTATTTTTCATTATGGATGAACTCAGAGATGAGAAATTCACATTCAAAAAACACAGCACATTCATTTAATCACTTTTTATTTGTTTGTTTGTTTTTTCTTGGCCAATATTTTCAAGTTTGCATCAAGATCTGTTCATTGGTGCTCACTGATGATACAGGTACCTGGGACCACAAATATGACCTCATTGGGAAATAGCAGAGGTGTATAAAGCACACAAACTCAATACTCAACTAAAAATCCATTGACCTGCCCAGAGAAATACTCCACTATAGGTAGAAAGTACCCTTTAATTTTTCTACTCAAGTAAAAGTGCTCAAGTACAATCTCTAAATGTTACTTTAGGTACAAAAGTAAAGGGACTCCACTAGGAAAGCAATGCATTTTAAACAATGGAAAAGTAGAAGTGGACTTGAAGAAGTTCAGTCAAAGGTGGAAATTATGGTAAATGTGTTGTTACCTACAGGCCGTGGAACAAAAACAGCAGTGTGTAAAAGTGGGGAGGATTTTAACCAAATGACACATCTGCATTTTATTAATATAAATAATGAAAATTATACTTATAATAAAATCATGCAAAAGGTAACTAGCAACTAATTATGTTAAAATTAAATTTAGTGGAGTAAAAAAAAATGAAAAGTTCTTCTATAAAGTTGTACTTGGGTACATTACTTGAGTAAATGTACTTAGTTACCACCTCTTGGTAATACATACTTCCACACTATACTAGATATACTGTAGTGTATACTATGCAGATATTGTTGCCAGTAGAAGAGGGATATCATACTACAGTGAATTACACGCGACTGTGGCAGAATTCTTGTGTATGGCAAACAACAGACAAGAAACTCAGCAAGAGGGTAGATGAGTGCTGATTCAAACCACGTAGATGGTCTTTCAACTTGTTGTCAGGCACCTAGTTTGTTTGTTTTGTTGTAAGTTAGGAAGATTTAAAGCTGCCCTACCATAATTATTTTTTGTCTTATGTATTTTTAATGTGTAACAGTGAAGCACTTGTCAACATGATTTTTAGAGCGCTGCTACTACTGCTAAAATTACTAACATCAACATTTTTTATATGCATTGCAGAAATCTAGGTAACTCATATAAACATAGTACTGTGTGTTATTGTGCTTAAACCAAACGGAATATGAACAGTTCCTGTCTTTTCCCCCCATTTTCACTGTATACTTTTTTTTCTGCCATAAGTGCAACATGGATTTTTCTTGCAACGAGAATTTGATTTCTCAGGCTGTCAGCGCATTTCATCTGGAAGCAGAGTTCAAAAATGACAAATCTAGAAAAAGAATCAGACTGAGGGCAAAGGCAATTTATTGCCTTCATCATGTCCAGAATTTGCCTTGAAAACCTATTTTCAGTTATAGCAAAAAGCTGCCTGCACAGATGATCTACTGTATAGGGTCAATTTCTTAGAAGGGGGCTTCATTTAAATGTCTGTATCCCGCTGTAGTGTTTTATCTGACACCTTCTATCAAATAATCTCGACAGATGAACCAAGTTTTACTGGGAGTGATATATTTATTATTATTTTAATGCTTAACTCTACCCTAACTTTTACCCTATGGCTGTCTGTTTACACTTTAGCTACTGTACAGTTCTATCTTTACTCTCATATACAATATTAATTGCGTGCTTTGTAAATTATGTTAAAAATGCACTTTTGCAGCATTTAATCTGAGAGGTTGTTCTACGGCTCTTAATTATTGCCTACTAAAGCTATTAAATGAGATAAAACAAAACAAATGACCTCTATAGTCATTCCCTTCAGATAAGATGTAACCTCACCACCACCAGCAATGCGATTAGGGTTGTGAGCGTACAAATCTCTGACAGCAGGGAGGTGTGAGGCCCCCTGGCCCCAGTAGCAGCAAGCTGTTCAAGTGCTTAGTGTGATGTTTTAAAAGGGCTGACAATGCATGCAAATCATCTTGAGTGTCCGGGATGTTAATGCACCTGAATCACAAGAGAGCAGTATCCTGCCAAGCTGAACTTTAACCAGTGCCATACCTGTAATCACAGGGTTTACCCCTTAGCTGTCTCATTGGAGGGAAATTAAATGCCTTGTGGGACCTCAACAGTCAGATTGAATGTTTGTGTTGTTACCACTGAACACACGCCGTCAATCATGACAGATTGCCCAAGGTGGAAGGGCAGATTAGGAGACACTTTACGGGTTTAAATCAGTTTCTTGTCAGAAACCAGGCATCTGTGAATTAGTCTGGGGCTTTTTAATGTGTTTCTTAAGCCCTTTATTTAAAAGTGTCTTATGTCTTGATTAGCAAACTTTCCAGAGGGAGGATTTTTGTAATTATAAGCAGTATCAGATTGTTACTAAAAATACCAAAAGAATTTCCCCCTGCATGTAATGAGCACTGTGACTTAAACATATTGAAGCAATGAAAATGTCACAGTTTAAGTAACTTATAGCAACTGCTAGTGCTGCACGATCAATATAATCACAATTGCAATGTCAGTCTGTGCAATCATATAAACGCAAAAGGCTGCAATTGTACTTGTGTAACCATGACAACCTACTATCAATGTCCCTAATAAAGAGATGATCAGTCAGCATCTGTTTAAGCACCAGAATGTGCGATTGTGTGTAAGGTCACATGACTTTCCAATGTGCGGTGTTGCCAATTTAGCGTGTGTTGACAGTGTAATTTCTTCGATCACTAAGCAAGCAAACTCATATGATGTTTGTTTATTGCAACACAAACTCTGGTAGACTTTTTTTTACCGTATCGTGCAGCCATAGCAACCGCTAACACGATAATCTTCCTCTTCCGTAACAACAGGACAAACGACTACAGGTATAGCTTGTGACATGTATTAGATTGATTGAAAGTATGATGTTAGCATGCTGAGTGTAGACATTTTGCCCTGCCCTTCTCTATCAAGCTCCAGTCAATATCACCTTGGGGATGCAGGGTTGTGGAGGTGGGTTATTTGAAGTATTTGGTTGATATATGACCAGCCTGCATCATTTGTGACTGCCTTATCACTCAATCACTCAGCAAGATGGAGATGCACAGGCTGACTTTTTTTTTAATGAACCCAACCTCTACCCATGTCAGGAGCCTGACAGGTAATCTCAGCCATTTTCTATTTGTGCTCTACTATAGTTCACATATCAGCCATGCTATGTAAGCCTGTGTGTTTTCAATGCACATTATTGGCAGCATGATTTAAAAAAAACATGATCAAATGCAAAGTCTACTGTATCTAAAGATGATGTTCAAATTTTGATAGCTCCATTTATTCAGCTTGTACTTGAATTGCCAGTCAGTTCATGACCTCAAATCATCTGAAAGCTATAGTAGCTATTCTGTGTGTAAAAGTGATTGAGGTTGAGGTTTAAATGGTCCAGAGCCTTCACATGTCAACTTTAATTCCAAAGTGTATGCCAATCAGGTGCACCGCGCCTTATCCCTAATGCAGATTTGACCCTCCGAATAGATATATCTGTGTGTGTGTGTCTAAGCAATTTTGCAGCCTCCTCAGTATTTTTCGTTCATAATTGCCTCCTGTCAAAATGTCTGAGTGAGCTGATTGCAGGAAATAGGACAGGACATGTGCGCCCCTCATTAACCCATCAGTGGGTGCAGCAGATGTGGCAGATTGAAAGATGGGGTAACACAGGCAGATATCACCTCTGCAGCTCATGTTTTTTTTTTTCCTCACAATCTGTCATTTATTTTAAAGTTGTTAAACTATGAGTTAAACCATGCACTGGAAGACCTTTTGCTTAATTACTGTTCTATAGTAGTTATAGCAAGTCTTCCTAAACCTACAGTGAACAGAACCACATACAAGGATGACATGATTACACACCTTATGTATGCTAAGTAAAGTACTTGAATGCTTGCAGAAAATTCCTATTGAATTAAAAAAAAAAAAAAAACATAAAAACACACTTATATACGGATTTAGGACTTGTTATTTAGGGAGCAACAAACGGATAGAGCTAAATAAATGAGAAATATCAGAAATGGCTTGGATAGAAAAGTAAAAGTACAGTAATATAAAGATTTCACATTAAATTTTGTTGAACTTTGCTTGAAACATTACTTGCATTAACAGGCGCAGCAGTAGCATATCAACTAAATGGCAGCATATCACCAAACTCCACCAGTTGTCAGCAATAGGTATTCACTGACAGGTTCTAAGTCCGCTATCTCTGGTAGATGAATCTGCAGTATCAGCAAGTTTGAGAGCTCGTATCAGCAGCTGAGTTGAGTTAAATTTGTACAGGTTTGTCTTATTCAATGGTGTCAGTAAGCAGTGATTGTAAAACATGTCAATCATAGATCACCTGCACTGCTTTAAGCTAAGCTTTGTCACACAGTACTCACGATGGTTTTTAACACTCTTGTACTGTATATGTTTCAATAAGGCTGGCAGTGAACTTGGTGACATAAAAGTCAAGGAGGAAAGAGCTTTTGTCAGTGCCTGACAAAGTGAGAGTTAGTGTCTATTTCCTGCAGTTAGAACATCCCATTGTAAACTTGAGTTATCTCGAAAAAATAATGCAAGTGTAGAAAATACAGGCTTGTTCATTTCTGGGCCATGCACCTGCACCACGTCTCAGCACCACGTCCTGCGATCTATATGATTATATAGGCAGTTTGTCTGATATGATAAGGTCTGATAGGAGGGTTTCCTGAATTTGCAGCTCTGCAGGTGGCAGGAGTTATGCCACAGATAAACTATTACAAATGAAGAAAAACTGGGATTGGTGTGGTTTTGTAAAATAGGGGAGAGTTCATCATTTGATATGTTAAGGGCAATATACTGTATGTTGTCATGGATACAATAATAAATACTGTACATGGTTATGGCTATAATTATATTAGTGATGACTGGTTGAACTAAACAATATTGATTATCATTGAATTTCTAAGTTTTGTTTGACTCTGACCTCCTTCAGACTCACTTCCCTTTTTGCTTCTCTCATAATTATGGACATTAAAATCCTTTGTTACTTGAACATAAACGTCACTTTGAGACATGCGATGCAAAGACTGATGTTGTTGATGCAGGTAATTTAAGAATAAAACATAATCATGGGTTGTATCGAGCAGCTTGCACACATGGTCAATAGAGTTTTAGAGTCTCCCCAGTGAGACACACACAGGGTGCACCCAAGGCTGTACATCTACTGTACAGGGTAGCTGAAGTTAACAATTCTCCTGATTTAATTTGTGTGATGGAAAAAAAACCTGAGCATCTGGAAACCTACAGTACAAATAAGAGGACAATGCATCAACTAAGGGCCTAATTTACTAAGAGCCCAACAGGGTGCAAACATGAGAAAGTGAAGGTGGCTGTATTTGAATAGGGATTTTGTGTGTTTCACTGGTGTCTGTCATTGAGAGTTTGGAGAATGGCCAACATAAACCTAAAAGGAAACCTGATCCAGAGGATTGAGCTCTTATAACTCTGAAAACTGCATAAAATCCGTGTTTGGTCTTATACAATGTGTCCTGAACTGCAACTGCACAGAAACCTTCAGTAATAGCCCATTTTCCATTGCAAGGATTTTAGGACAACACGCACGAAAATGTACTTCGGCAAAGCCCAGTCGCAACAGAACAAGACCTGCAACTGGCTCTAAATCAGCCCGTAAGTTATCCAACAGCTCCAAAACTGCATTACTTGACAGACTATACGTTCATACTATTTTTTTCATTGTAATTCCAAATATATTAACATGAATGATAAGCACGTTCCCCTCACATTATGTTTCCCCATTTCTTCTATGCCTACTCCTCACCTGAATAACAACATCCATGTGTGCACAAGCAGATTGCACCTACCTTTGAAATGTATTAAATACAGATGCAATCACAGCCACCTGATGGAATATGTTAAAAGTACCACAAATATATAGAAGAGAACCTAGAGGGGACATATTACTGAAGCTGTGGGATATACATAATGTACAAGCAGGCTATGCCATGTCTAGTATGGTAATAAGACAGCAGAACAGGAGGTGGAGGAGGGAGAAATCAGCACATACACTACAGCAGGAGTAAGCAGCAAAACCAGTAGGCGTAGACGCAGCATAAACGATCAGAGGAGTGTAAGCTTGTTAGATTATTAGGGCTGTCTCACTGACACTGACACTGAATGTGACTGCTGATTGTTGAAGTCAGCTAGCATTTATCAGCTAATGTTTGCATGACTTCAGCAGACCGCCCGAACTCACACAATTTCAGTCAGACGCGTCAACAGATTTAGAGCCATTTATTACACCAAATGGCATCCAGTTACACTTGACATTGGAGGCTTTCTAGTTGTCTGTACTCCCCAAATGAAACCAAGGACAATGTGACCTCATGAGAGAAGCAAATGAACCCTCTTTTTTTCTTAGAGACAACTAAACACCAATTAGGCCAAATATAATAGTAATATAATACAATAATACATATATAATAGGTGCATGTTGTATTTCTATGGCATAGTGTACTTTTATGTAAATATGTACCATAAACTACTAAATGTTTCAAACCTAAAACAAACTGTATATTTAAAAAGAAAAAAACAACTGAATATCTTGTAAAACAACAACATTAAATCCAATACCACTAGAAACACAATGCTGCACTTTTCTAATGTTAATTACAATTAACATTAATTTTAAATGTAATAGTCACTTAAAAGTTAATTTGTTGAATATGCACTATTCTTTATCTCTGCTGTATTGGTGCATTTTCCCCATTGAGTTGCTTATTACTATCCAGTTTGGGACCATTTAAAAGTCATCCTCTGTGGCCTCTCCAAACACAGCCTTCGGCTTCTGCAACCACAATATCCTTTTCGGCTTTCACAGTCTTTTTGGCCTGTGGAAACCTTTCCTCCGAGTCTGGAGTTGGCTGTGCCAACCAGCCTTGGATGGCCTCCTTCATCGGTTTGACAGCCTCCCTCACTGCTGCCATCTATGCTGTAGGGTTTGAACAATGCTCAAATGTCCCCAGCCTTGGCCTACAAAGTTTGCTCAAAGGTGATGGCTGAAACAAATTTGCACAGACATGTTCTAAGGAGATACACACTGTGTATAACCCACACTGCAGCACGTTACAACCTCCTTTCTTGACCATCTGATCCAAATCACTACCAGGTGGTGATCAGTTGACAGCTCAGCCCCTCTCCTCACCCAGGACATAACACCTCAAGTCTAATGAGACAGCTACAAAGTCAGTCATTGATCTTTGGCCCAAAGTGCTGTGTTACTGCCAATGGACCCGTTTGAGATTTGGGCTGAGTGGCGCAGCTGATTTTGTGTTCATGTGGATCATTGGGGTGGGATTCTTTTTCGTGCATATTTTGGCATAGAATTTGTCTGCATTTGTGCTTCCTCACACCCCTTTAAATCACAAGCACTAGAACAGTTTTTGTGACAGCAGTCTGAGCGAGAACAAACAGTTCTGCCAAACTCACATTGCAACCACAACTTAATCCGTCTTTTTGTACTCTAAATTCAAGTCATCTTGTGTTTGGATTAGTGTAACTGAAATGCTTGAGTCCTTGAGTTCCTATGGCCCTATAGTTTACCCAGAACAGTACAACTTGATTGGAATAAGACAATTTTGCAAACTCATTTAAAGCTTACCAAGGGAATTCTGTGTGATACCAATGACCAACTGGGCTTGGCCCTTATAAATGTATATAATTAACTGTTATATAACAGAAGTATATACATATAAATGAAACTGGCAAATGAATCAATGAATGTCGAAGAGTAATCTGTTGAGAATAGGACATACATGAGGTATGTGACTTAGACACTGGACCCACAAAATTTAACCATTTCATGAAAGCATATAGGCTTCACCTCTAAAGCTACATAGAAAGACCCTCACTCTCAGCTTCATGTAATAGAAACCAACAGACACTCCCCCAGTCTTGTTAGAAATGACTCCAAAGCTTTGTTACTAAATGAGTCAGAACTAATAAAAAAAAAAGACACAAACAAAAACAAGGTCCCTCAGATACATGTCCCAGTTCCCAATATTCACCTAACACGGCCAGCTTGTTTGTGAACAAACAGGATGTCACAGGTTGTCACAAAGGATTCCTGTTTGATTCTGCCAAAGATAAAAAAAGACACACATACACAAAAAAAAAAAAAAAAAAAAAAACAATTAATCACAAGTAATATTAATATACATTGCTAAACCATTCACACCAAATACATTTATAGAGTTCATTTTTTTATTTAATTTCACACAGATTGCCTCATGGCTACGTCAGCATTTTGTAAACATGCAGGAGAGGAGACTGTAAATAAAAAGTGTAAATGTTTCCCTGCATGCATAAAGGTTTTATCACTATTCATTGTATTACTGAAGATCAGACTAATAGCAGCCCTAGAATTAACAGATTTACCTTGCACAATTAAAATGCTGCCAAGTGCTAAGAATGGATATTTATGTGCTAAAGCAGAGAATAAATATGCTACAGTATCCCATTTCACAATTCCCTTCTCACCTCTCCTGAGCAGATGGCTTGTAAAAGAAAAAAAAAAAAAAGTATGCCAACCAGTAATCATATGTGCAATAAATGGTGCTGGTTATGTTCCTGTGGAGTGACTACAGATGGCGTGGTGATAGTCTTCCCTCAGAGTGCATGTGCACATTTTAGACACACCCTTCATACTGCCCCAATGGGCACTTTTAGCACAAACCATGTCACTGCCTATTGCCAAGGCAACTTTCCAAAATACCAGTAAATCAGAGTCAAAGTGACGTTTATAGACATCTCATTTTATAGGTCTCTACCAGACCAGATGCTAACCAGTGAGTAGAGGCAATTATTTTTGGTTTCTATAACAAATTATACCAAAAGTAAATAATGATAACCTAACAAGAGAAAATATAGAAAACATGGTAAGAAGTGCAGGTGGAAATCTGATTTTTAAATTATATATGCATTTATAATGCAGTATACTGAATGTGAAATACTGAGGCATATCAGCAGATTGTTTGTTTTGCCTAATTGTTCTGTTTACTTCAGTAATAAAAGTATTCTGAGGCATTATCACTGCAAAGAGGGCGACATTTTCTGAGAGCAGTGGTATGGTGGTAACTGTGATACCCACCTAGCATTGTGTGATATACTGTATAGTTTGCGGTCTATAATCAAGCTGACATTAAACTCACTTAGCAAAAAGCAATAAAAATCATGCATTACTGTGCCGTGTCACTTAGTAGGACACACTACAGCATAAGTGAACTGAGAGGGCATGCAGTGTAAAGTATAGGCAAACATATTGCACAGCACTGCAGGTTAAGTTAGCAGAGCTGCGTAAAGTGCATGCCTGAGGTTAAAAATGAAATAACAAATGACACCAGGAGACAAAATATAGACATGACCGAGCCTCAGAGTCCACTTAATTGTTGCATTTCATTAGCTGCGGATCACCTTCGCTCACACAGAGCTGGTTTCACCAAATGTGCAGCTAAACGCTGCATGAAATACGAAAAGGTTGATCAGGAGACACATTACTGAAAACAGTTTCAGAAAAAATTTCTTGACATGAACACCAGCTTTTGTGGACAGCTGTTTCTTATATTTTTAACTACCGTGCAATACCATAATATCATCATACTATCAGCCAACCCTAATTCACACAGATAATAAAGCATAGGTCCAGTCAGAGCACTAAAGACACCCTTGCACTGCTTGACTTAACAGTTAACATCTGCTCATGTAGTCTTAGTCCAGCCTCACACAGGCTTGAGGGGCCACGTGGTGGATCCTCCCAGCTGAACTCTCACTGCTGATCGGAATATTTGAGAACCCCCTCAAATAGCAAAGCTTTTCCATTAAATCTGTATAAATATTTTCTATAAGTGATTAATCCCTTGACATAAATATACTTTAACTATGTAACCATAAAGTTGCCTTCTCTTTCTAAAACAGGCAGCTGTTGCAATCATTACACATTACATCACAGTCTGATTTTCCTTGAACCAACATTGTTCTGCATTGCTGAGTGGGTGAATACTTGTACTTGACAGCTGCCTTCTATGGAAAACCTGCATGATAGCAAGGTGACCAAGAGGGCATAAAAAATTGCTGCCTGTGACTCAATAGTCCATCACATCATCACCATCTGGTGCTGTTTGTTATGCTATGGAAATCTGTGAACTGTTCTGACACAGCTGCTGCTGCCTGCTACGTCCTATTTGCTATTAATGCTGCCTGCACAATAGCTTCTGCGGATCTGTGCATAAGTCTTTCATTCAATAAGCTGCAGCAGTCACGACTACAGTTACTTATAGGTAAGATCTTGATCTATGCGTTTTTATCCCACCCGATTCTGCTGCTCTGCTTCAATGCCAAAGATGAAAAGATTGCACGTTCAAATTTATTTGCAACTTATTTCTTAGATGTGACTCAGACACAGTATTAATGAACTTACGAACAAAAAGATTTTCACAGTACCAAAGATTTATTTATTTTATTTTTTTCTAAACCCCTTCTCTTTATCCTTTGACACATCATATGTCGTGCCTGCAAGCCACAAGAGCGTGACATAAAAGAATCAACAGACGTGGCAAGCTGTGATGGTCACATGCTCCTAACCCTTTTACATTCGGATTAAAGAATATGAAAGCTCTTAAACTAAAGAGAAAAGGCATTTCTTCTAACAACTGCATCTGTAGCATCTGAGACACAATTATCCATGCAACATTTGTTGTTTAAATCCATCCAAGGACCTATTCTCTCCCCATATTTCCTGTTAATCTTTATAGTCAAGAGGAAAAATGAAAAATAAATAAAGACAACATCTTAAGGCTTAAGCAATACTTCCAGACAGGATCTTCAGCTCATGGTGATTTAAATCATACTTGTAGGCTTCCCAGTCAATACAAAATGAATAAATATGTGATATATTTACAATAAAAATATATATAAGAAATCTGATTGCTTGTATATGCAGACTTTTCTGTTAACCTGGTTACTTAAATGCATGTAAACACAGTCAATGACAGTGACTCGATGGTAAAGAGGACGGATAATCACCAGCATACAGAAAACCAAAAAACTAAACTGTGAACAGATTAATAAATTGTGAACACGGATCACCAAATAGGCAGCCCAGTCTGACATTTGTCTTCCTATTCATGTCTGCTTTGTTGCGGTCTATGATCAATGAATCAATAATAATAATAATCAATAAATATCAGGTCCTGAACAACATTAGATTTCTGTCAGTGTGGAGTCTGTTAACTGTTGTTTATTTTAGTATAAATTAAACATAATTATTACAACTACTACACATAATAACTTTGGCAATCAGCAAACAATAAACTAATTATTGTGGCACCCTAAAGTCGATACTGGACTACAGGGCAGGTCATAATATCGCATTTAATATGAGTGTAAATGTAATCAGGAAAAAATAAAATAAAAGTGTCTGAGCACACTATTCTATAGAGCTGATTTTGAATCTACTTGAACTTGTGTTCACACTTGTTTAGATTTCAGATCTTGCTGTTTCTCCCCTTCAGTCCATCCTGAGGCCCTGTTCTCTGCAGCTGACTGCTATTCAAAATCCACAGACACTGATAAGTCTACTCTGTGTGTCAATACATTTCCAGCTTCATTCATGTTGTGTTCATACTCACATTAAAACTTTGCCCACCACCTCTTCTCACGCTGCTAACATCCAGCTTCAAACCAGCTTTCTCTCTTCCGCTCCGCGTTTTCAAATGTCCTCCTTTTCCGCTTGGTCCCACCCACAAAGACACGTGTAGGTAAAATGAAACATCACTAATTGGCCACTACAACAGACTGACACCTGCCTAACCCACTCACAACAAAGACAATTACCTGTGTTGGATTCAGGGACCGCTTTTATCGTAGGAGGTTTCATGTTTCATGCATCATGCCACCATGATGATCCTTATATTATATATTATAATATATAATATTAAATTATATATTTGTACATATGAATGTAGTCCATAAACACTTTAAACAGTGTACTGCATACTTTTACTAGACCTTTATTCACTTCATGCTTCTGTGCATCACTGACTTATCAATGCACTTACTCATATGAATTAAAAGTAGTCAGAGGGTTAAAGTAAGAGTCATAATTTTCAACTCTCTGCTTTTTTGATCATGGAGCTCAGAGTACTTCATTTAGCGATCTAAGTTCTTAGGCTAGGGTAGCTGGATATGTTGGCTCATTAGTTCTAGTTAACTGTTGGCAAGTTCCCTCGCATTTAGACCCATCGGGCAGCATCAACATGAGGGCTGCTGTGATCACATGTGACTCATTGAGGTCGCATGGTAGTCGTGAGAGTTACAGTCACGTGAACTTCAGTGTGAACTGGTGGGAAATATCCTAGAAAGGGACGCGCGGATGGCATTGTAAGTAGCTAATAAGTGTTACTGCATGTTCTTTCCCGAAGTTCAGAAAGTCTGTTGGTGTTTGACAGAGATTCTCCCCTTCACTCCTCTTTCAAACTATCTCATCATCACCTGTCATGTGTCTTTTCCCTTTTCTGGCATTTTCACACCACCTGATAAACGACGAGACAGTACGCTGTGAGCTCCAGCCTGGACGAGTCTCTCTAATGGTATTCAGCACCAGGGACAGTGTCCATTCCCAGACTCCCATCTTAGGTGAGTGCGGGAAGATCAATACTAGATCTGTAGTCTCTGAAAAATCTGACAAGTGCCTTCAACTCTATGTGGCACAACTTGTGCTGTGTATCTTGATTACTGATAAAGGCGATGCCCCCGTGACTGACCTGCCGTGGAGGGATTCGGTATCTCCCAACAGCCTCCCTATTATCACCTCATCTTTGACTTCCTGGTCAAACCTTCCCTGAATATCACAGGGAGAGAAGTTATATTTCAAATTAGGACCTTCCTGTTTCTTTGCCTGTACTTTTTGTAAAATGTGTTCAGTGTGGACGCAGACAAATGTAGCCCAACGCAAGACTATATATAAATTCTGAGATAATTATGAAGTGACCACGATGTGACCAAAATAAAATTGTCTCAGGCACTTTCTAATAAATGATAGGGTTACAGTTTGACCCATCTGGATATTACAGTGCAGCATAGTTTATGGGTTTAATATTTCTGCGTAGGATCTCTTGTCTTATTGAGCTGTTTCAGGAAGTTTAGGTTAAACTCTTAGGCTGAAGTTTAAATTTCCATTTCACAGACACAAAGGGACTAACAAATGAGGCATTACATCTACAGTAAGTCAAGGAGAAGATAAATAGTGCGTTTTTTTTTTATTTTTTTTATCCTTACTCAGACAATAATCACCTCATCATAACACTGTGACCTTTGCCTATTCCTGTAACAGGGAAAGTGGTGCCTCTTGTCGTAATGTGTCATATAGCCTAATGTTGCAGTTTATCAGCAAAAAACTGCAGTAGTCCTGTTTCAGTGAGACATCTACATCTACAGTCCAGCCATCACCTGCCAGAAATATCACCCTGCCTCTGGCAAAACGACCTGCTTGCTTGCCTTCATTCCCAGTATCTATATTATTATTCTTTGTATGTCTTTACAACAGGGACGTCTGGCTGTTCCAAGGTCAAAGCTGAAAACTTAAGGTGACTGAGCTTTTCACTTGAGCAGCTTCCTGCGTGTCTGAGACTGACTCTCAGAGAAAACAAATCATTTGACATTTTCTAAAAGGCATCTACATCTTCCCTTTTTCGTCTTGTACTTTTTTGTCATGACTGTAGTTGGTGCACCTTGTGGTGGTCTTGTTTGTCGCTGGAGATCCTCAGTCATCCGTGTGAGTTTCTTCAGAAATGGAGTCACCTGGATTTCTTTCTTGTTAGGTTGAAATGTTTCACTGCTCATCCAAGAAGCTTCATCAGTCACTTCTTTGGTGAAATGTTTTAACTTAACAAGAAGGAAAGTCCAGTTGCCACGGTCTTATCTGTGTCTTCTTTTTTCTTTGTTATTATTTTCGTCTTCCTACAAATCCCCAATGTTTTGAACAGAGCTGCTTTTCCTGTGTGTGTCTTTTCTTGTGTGTTTTTGATAATATTCATGCAAAAAAATTATTAATAAATTGATATTCTGTATTGTTGAGGTTTCTCCAGCTTTAAATAGCTTTGCAGAAGCAAAGGTTATGTACATATATATATCATTTTCTCATCAGATATCAGTCCTCTCAAACTTTGATTTACGTATTCAACATACTCATACTCATTTTCAGCCATTGGTCCATAGGGCAGTTTTGTGATTTTTCTAGCAGGTTACATTTTTTTTTTTAATGCTAATCATCTGAGAGTTACCAAATATTAGACGGCACAAGTTGACACAAAAGCTGCTGAAGCAAGTTACCTGCGCCGCCACACACTGTTCTGTACTGTGATTTTTTTTCCTCTTGCTATTATTAACTCGCAATATATCCTGCGTTCACATTATATTCTATCATGTTTTGAAATCCTCCTGTATCGCGTTAAAATAAAGTTTAATCTGGATTCTCATCCATCTGATTTAACTAAATTAAACAAACGTCTTGAATTTCACGCTCGTTCACCTCTTCCTCTCCCCCTGTCTTCTCATTTATATTGTTATATTGCCTGTTTTTTTTTCTTTCTACTTGCTGCCCATTTGTTCTCTCCTTAATTTAATCTAATTTCAGGTTTTCTTTGTAATTCTGTGTCTCTGATGCACTTACTCCTTTAGTTCAATTTCTCTATTTAAACCTATTTCTTCTTCTGTTCGTAATTCTCTGCCTGTTTCTTCTGCACCACCTGCCCCTTACCTTCTCTGTAATTTGCTGTCAGGGGATGTACCGTAGAAAACGAACCGAACTCATTTCTACAACATAGTGTAGAATTGTACTGTGTGGATTGTATTTGAATCTGAATGGATTTAATGTTAGTCCTCATTGGTTTTGTGAAGACTAAGAGCCATTCTCAGGCTGTGCTTTGAGGCGTGTGTTAATATCAGCATGCTAATACGTTCACAGTGATAATAGCAATAGGCGAATGTTAAGCAGAAATCATCTTTAGTGCATAAGCATGCTAAGATTTTCTAATTAGCCATAACCACAAAGCTGCAGCTGAAGGGAAAAAGACTGTGATTAGTTTTGCTGGCATTTGGCTGTAAACCAAAAATATAAGATCAATTAAAAGTTTGACCTGGTGGTGGTGCTACATGAAAGGTCGGGGGCTCACCAAAGTTATTACCGTCCATTCTAATGGCTGAAAGGGTGTTTGGGAAACCGGTGATAATCCATCCAACTGCTGTCAAGATATTTCATTAAGAACCAAAAATGTCAACTTGCTGTGCCATCCCCAGGGATGAGATGACCCTTACGTGATGGTGACACTGGCAAACATTAACCAGTCCCCAGCGTGTAATGTGTTGCCTTAAATAAAGATCATTTAATTATGATGACCATGGACGTGCACAGTTATCTCCTGAAGTGAAGAAAATGGGAAAGTGCCACACACCGTGATTAAGGTGTTAGACCCAAAGTACTTTGTGTGATGAATAATTTATTTAAATTTTCATAGTGCAGTGGATCCAAAATTAAGTCTTTTTTGATTATTCAGGGTTAGTTTGGAAAAAAAAAAGAAGAAACATTTCCACATATTCAGAGGAGGCTATTGTAGCTGCATATATATAACTGTCATGTTTCTACATGCCCAGCTCAAAGCTAGTTTCTTTTTAACACATATGTACCGCTCAACACATACATGCATACTATGTAGACTGCACTGCAGAATGCAACAAGTCAAGTTATTTATTATGTATATATAGACTCTGCATAGACAGGGAAAATTGAATGCCTGTAGACATGATAATGGTAGCAATAGCGAGGTGATTTCTTTCTCATTTTCATCTGGTCTCTCAATATGGTCCTTTTATATTTGGAGGTACTTTTAACCACAGGAGATTACTACTTCTAAGAGTAATGCCTGTGGCTGTACCACTTTTTCATCTCCAGATGTGGAGCTTGAAGTTTCTTTGATGTGCTTTACCCAGGTTGCTGAAAGGTGCAACTTAAGGTCACATAAAGGAATTGGGGGATTATAACTCTAGCAGGTTAAAACCAAGCTTTTCAAAGCTGAGGTTTGTGCTATGACACCATGCCTGGGTTTATTGTGCTGGTCTGGAGTTCCTCAGGCTAACTGAAGAAGAAGTCCAGAAGTAAAGTCTGTTTCTGAGACTGGTCAACTCATCAGTTACGTAGGATTTGCTTTTTATTTTATTGCAGTGTTCACTGATGGCAAGACGCTTTATAGACCAGAGACATCAGAACAGCACGGCAAGCACATGTTCAATTCACAGCTGTCAGTTTTCTTTGTTATTTCACATTCTTTTTATCTTGACAAACCCAAACAACACAAGATGGAAATCTATAAATAATGTGGAAAAATACATTTTAGTGGAGGGCTGTTTACTCGATTTTTGTTAAATTGATTTGATTAAGCTTTCAGTCTGTGCCAACACTGTTTGTTTGCCTCTCACAGCTGGCATCAAAGCAACAACCGTTATCATCATGTCATATACTCAGTGTCATTATTCATTCACATAACTGACAGCTTGCCATTTTGTTTCCATAACAGTGGCAAGGGCATCAACTGACTGTCATACTGCCACAACTTTTGCCCAAGACACCGTGTTTTACCATTTGTAGCTGGAAAACCTGCAGCTCCAGAAGAAGTGTATTAAGCATAAGAAGTCAAACAACTTTGATCAACTCATCAACTTTCATTCAGTTTTATCCCTTGTGATACAGTCAGCATGGTCCTAATTTAAACAGGTGATGGAGTAGGAAGGTTGTATTGTAAATAGAATAGAACTTATGTTGAGGAGGTGACCTATTTTACAGAGGTGTACACTTCAATACTTGACTTCAGGGCTCAAAGTGTGTGTATATATATATATATATATATATATATATATATATATATGGATCTGATGGATCACTTTGTCACACTGCACAACATGTTAAATCAAAGCTGCAAATATAAATTGCCAGTATCTGCTGTGTTTGTCTGTCATCCTCCTCATCTAACTGTCAGCCCGTGCGTGTCTGTCAGTCAGACCCTTTGTCTTTCTGTCTGCTGCTCCTTTGTATGTCTGCCCCTCTCGTCTGTCTGCCCGTGTCCGTCTGTCTCGGTGACACAGCCTGTCAGCTGGTCAGTGCCTTAATGGCGTTCCTGTCACATCATTCCTGGTTTAAGTTATTGGGTCCCTCTCCATCTGTCAAATGGTTGTTGTCATCAGCAACTACCTTCTGGGAATCTTGACCATTTTCATGACCTGTCTTTGAATAACTCACACTATAGCATTTTCTCTTGAGGACAGCCGTGACATGTGATGGTGATGTTTTTGAGAATTGTGTTATTGCAGTCAGTAAAAAAAAAAAAAATAGAAGACAAAATTATAGCACCAATGTACAGGAAATAGGCTCCTGTTTCAGTTGTAGTAAACAAATTAAGTGAACATAATGTCTGACGAAGTCCCTACATAGTTTTTCTGATTTCACAATTTGCATGTTTTTTTATGTGTTCACCTTATTTGGTGAATGTGCAGCAACATGGAGCTCTTTAAAATAGCAGAGACTAGATTATAGGATTCTCACAGCATATGTCATCCACAACTGCTTGCATGTGTAAAGCCCATCATTTTCTGTTGATTAACTCTGTTCACAGCTATCTAAAAGTCAGCAGGCATGGTCCATCTGCAGCCTCTAATTTCAGTGGTTTCACTGTGCTCACCTTAATTAAATTTTGCACAGCTACCACCAGTTCGTTGCAAAATAATCACTCAAATGTTGGAACTTATAGAAATTGCACTGATGGGCCTCAGTGAAACCAACAGAAGCTCTAAAGATCATCAAGATGCACTGGAAACATAACAATGCAGGTATTCCTGTGATGTTGCAACGATGGGATTAGGACAGGTACAAGGTCACCAAAGGTCACAGAAAAACCTTTGTGCACTTAAGGCATCAGTGCAACATAACTGAACTCTCTCCAGATACCTATTTCCAACATAACCCATGGATGGCCACAGGGGCAGTTATACAGTATTTAGGTATTTCCAAATTTAATTGAACCATTTTACTGTGATATAATTCATAGATTTCTCAACTCACTGTTTGTGTTGAAATAAATAATTCCCAAATGTGAATAGATAATACTGGGCCTGTTGCCAGATTTTCACTGAACATGAACATACTAAATTCAAAGTCTTCTCGCTTCCTTGCTTACGCATTTCTAATAGGGCTATTTAAACACAATAATGTCTTGATGCATCAGTTCACTTTACTGCCAAGTTACCATGGGTAGAACGAACAGTTTGTGTCCAAACACCTCTGGTTAAGTTTGCCTTTATTAAATAAAGTTAACTTTTTACAGTTTTTTTTTTTTATTTCTTGAGGAAACATAGAAAATAAGAGGCTTCTCCACTGTCGTATTGTCTTGAGCACTTCTACTCTCCTTTCTCACCTTGGGTATGGAGTGTGTTTCAAAGTACCTAATGATGTTGCAGCTGAATTATGAGTATAAATTAAGCTATAAACCATGCAGTTGCCAGTAAATAGACCCTCTAAATCATCAGATGAAATGCTAACTACTGTGCATTCTGTTGCGGTGACTTTAAGACCTTAATTTCATGAATGGAGTTGCTCGCCTCTCATCAATATCACATAGGCCAAGATGCAATAAGCTATGTGGAACCATCATTTGAAAGGCTCTGCAATCCTCATTAGGACCTGAGAGGGAAATTGTTTTTGTCAGCATGAGGGGAAATAAGTTAAGCCCTGCACCGAATGCGCTGCAATATTGTAATGGCCTGTATGAGTGCATTCCTTATATGCAACGGAGGAGATGGATGTTGAAAGAAACACTGTACTGATTGACCTTGATCATAACAGTGCAGTGCCTGTTGTTGTCGCCCACATAAATTGCACTTGATGCCAGAACCATGGATACCCTTCAAAGCCCTGTTGAGCTAATTTCTAGTTTTGGACAAACAGGTTTGTTATTATGTAACCGTGTTGCATGCTATTGCAACACGAATGCGTCCACTTGAATTAGCTCCTACTGTATCTATTTATCTTATGTAAGAAACTGTAACCTGCTGTCTACACATCAGGCTGTAATTAAAGCAGCAAGCAGTTTAGTTTTTGTGGATCTTTTAATGATGTTTTATGTTTTTGTTTTGTTTTATACTTGTCTTTAGTCTTATTTTACTTTTATTTTTTCTATTTTTATTTTAGGAATGTATTTTGTCTGTGCAGTACTTAGGTCAACACAAATATATTTGACTGATCTAGTGACTTTTTTTTAAATGATGGAAGATGAGTAGATGACATTGCATATTGACAAACCGAAAACAGCCGTGACTATAAGAAGGCATGTTCTACGTACCTATTGTCTCCTGACACATTTGAATGATTATTTATTGAATCAATTTGTAGGGAACATGCTATTGGGAACAGGGCACAGCAGACTGAGGCAACAAATCTATGGGGGAGAAGAATTTATCCAGTCACTCAGATATCCATTTATCAAGCTGTCTCTGAAAAAGTAAACAACAAAGCTGCACACCACCAGAGCGGTCCTGAGAGGTCTGCTCGGTAGCCGCAGCTGACAGTGGGGGCAAAATAGTCGTTCCCTGCATGCTCCCTGTCACGGGGGAAGTGACAGCACCCCATGGTTTCCTTGTCATTGGTTCTGGGAAGGCAGCTGGTTTAAGCTGGAGCACCTTCAGCCTGGTTATGTATTCAGCTTGTTCAAGTCTGTGAGAGAGTGTTGTGTCTGTACTTTATTGTTGTTGTTACACTAAAAGTTACTAAAGTCCCCTTTGAAAAATCTTTATATATATTTATTTAATAGAAACATTTCCATTTGTAGAGCGGCGACACCAGATATGGCAGCTTGCTAAAACATATATAAGATGTTGTGGACTGGACTTGTTGGTCAGTTTTCCCTCATAATCACTGTCCACACTGCAGTTTGTATTGCAAAGTGTCATCTGCAGTTCAATGCTGACGCTACGTACTTACATCTATAAAGCTTAATATTGCTAATTATATTGATCCACTCAGTATTAATATACTACTACGTGAAACCATAGTATAGTATGGTATACCATAGTAAAGTATAGTATAAAGTATACACAGAACCATACATTACTCACTATTTCTTTTAGTATGTCAAAAAAGGAGACTGTCCTTCAGACCTCAATCTTATCACTAAAGAAATGCTCCTATGGTTCATATCAGAGTGTAGGAACAAACAATCTAGAGTAGGCAGCTGTTTAGGTAGGAGGCTAGTTGCAAAACTAATATATGTTTTTCTATCTTTATTTTCAAACTCTCCAAAGAGCTTTAGATGACAAAAGTAGTTCACAAATAAACCAGTACATCATTGTGAAAGCACAGATGTTCTATCTTTCAGTGCTTAAACTCTAATTGATATTTGTGGCAGGAGTTTATGTGCGTGGACTAGATATTTAAATACATGTTACACGAATGAAATAAATAAAAACATCAAGTTTGATACATCTAAATGCATTATTTCCAATATGATTCATCATCACATTATGCTTTAGTTGCTGTGGAAACTTAAACCTGAAGTCTTATTTAAGTTTGAAAGAGAAAAAGGATTAAGTAAAGGGTTTTCATAGCAACCCATCGGTAGCCTTGGTCTCCCTGAAAAGCCTTTATCTTGCCTGGCATTTGAATGTGCTTATTTTTCTGTGTGCAGGGAGAAATGCGCTTCAAGGAAACAAATTCCAATTCATGAAGAACCCAAGGACAGGAGCAAATATAAAAGCAATAAAAGATATCCAGGAGATAGGTCCTATCTGCAGTCATCACACTGCAAAGCATGCATCATGCTTTTGTCCTTGAGACATTTTCTTCTCCTCACCCTGCTTCTAATACTTACCCTATCATATAAAAAATATGATTAAACTGTTCCACAACTGAAAAAATACTGTGATTTTCCAAGAGCCATTATAGTCGAAGCTGCAGATGTACCTGCCTTACTTATCTGCACATGGTTTACACCTCGTCTTCCCACTGTTATATTTTACTCCTTGTTTTGGCCACATGTCAATGTGGGAAAATGCCTTAATCATTTATTGAACGGCTCAACATTCAAATACAAATGTGGCAGAACTGATAATATAAGCAAACGAAACACTGAAACCATGGCGTGCAGTGTTTAGAGCATGTAATGCAGAAAGAAATACAAAGTCCTCAAATAATAGCATATATCTGTGCACCAATAAAAGTAAAAACTATTTCACTGACAGGAAATTACTGTAGATTACCAGGAGAGATGTGGTAGGGGTATTGTTTTGTGCAGCCACAGAGTTCAGGGGGTTCATAAACTATTCATATTGAATGTAATCTTTTCTAAGCATTTAAAGAATTATTATGATGACGTACATGGTGATGAGGTAGTTAGCATTGAATCCTAACAGGTGGAGGCATCTGGGTTCAAATCCAGGTCGGGTGCCTTTCTGTGTGCACGCTCTCCCTGTGCCTTCACGGGTTTCCTTCAGGTACTCCGGCTTTCTCCTACAGTCCAAAGACATGCAGTTAAGTTAATTGGTGACTGTAGATTGCCGATAGGTGTGAATGTGAATGGTCGTTTGTCTCTAAATGTCAGCCCTGTGATAAACTGGTGACCTGTCCGGGATGTACTCCAGTGACAGCTGGGATTGGCTCCATCACCTCTGTAACCCTTAACAGGACAAGTGATCAGAATAATGGATGGATGGACAAAAGAATGATTACTTTCATCTGATCAACTCAAATAACTGTGGATGAGGTGTGTGTGTATTACTTAGCCTTAACAAGCGATTATCAGATAAATAATGTTAATGTATAAATGTAAATGTGACAACACACGCTACAGACCAGACCAGTGTTTCTGCTTTTTGCTGGACAAATAAAAGAAAATTCCTTTTAAAATCAAAATCATTTCTTATTCTTGTGAAAGGCCAACAAGCTATTTGTGAGGATTTTTATTTATTTTAGCAACAGTAAAACATTCGGTCGTACATCCAGAGCACCAGTGAAAAGAGTAAAAAGCAGGGAGGTAATGGGAAGGTGTAAAAGGGAAAAATGGAATTAACGCCAGAGTAGAGGGATGTAGCTGGAGAAAGATGGATGGAGGGAGGAACGCTAAAATGAGGGAAACTGTGAGGAAGGAATGTATAGTACGAGACAGAACTGTGTGGGAAGAGGAATAGAATCAGGGACAGAAAGAGGGAGGGGCGACAGAAGGAATGAAAAAGAAAGAGATGAATGGTGTTGCCTTTCTGGCCTTAAGCTGTTATGATTGATGACATGTTTTTCTCTTCCTTTCTTGTGTTCCATGTCTGACTATCCACTGTAGGGTTGTGTTTAGGGACCACTCCAAGACACTACAGATGGCTGGGCAGGGGCTCAGAGAAGGAAAAAAAAACAAAACGTTTTTTTGGACAAATGTGAAAATTTGGGATATTGCTGCTGTCACTGAGCTACACCCACCGTTGTTCCGCACTTCGGCAGTCTAATGTACAACTGTGTGTCCTCAGATTTGAAACCTAAGCAGAGTGCTCACTTCCCACCACTTAGCGGAAATTGAGAAATTTGTCTGCCATGTTAGGTAACATTACAAAGTGGATTATTGCTCCTGCCCCCGAGGAGAAAATCCTATTTAAGCCACTATCTGTTTATAGAATGCAGCAGCTGAGACAATGGTGAGAGTGAAAGTGTCATCAAAGTCAACTCTAGTAAGGTCGGTTTTCAAAAGCGAGTTCTTTAACAGCAAATAGCAACAGCAGAAGGATAAGAAACGAATACCAATGTACTGAAATCCAGGCTAAAAGGCCATTTAGAGATTAAGTAAGCACATACTTACTAAGTGTATCTGCTATGTTCCTCAGTAATTATTACAAAATACAAGCTAGTATTAAGGCAAACCATCTGTTTGTGATTCTGTTTTCTTATGTCAGCACCTCTCAAACATGATCTTGATAAACACGTTTAAATATTTACAACACCACGTCCTCTACACCAAGTTAATAAAAATGTGTGGCAGCCACATTGCTCCCTGGGGTAACACCCGGCGCAGGCTCAGACCACAGAAAGTTCTGAATGAAAATGCGCTTTTCGTCAGCCTCACAACGTGGTCCAGGTTCTTCGGGGCACAGGTATTGTATTTACCAATAGGGTGGTTGATTTAGGACGTCAAACTCACTGCTCTTTTCCTGCTGCTGTTGCTTATGCATGTCATGACCCCACATTACTCTGGTTCTATTTCTTCATGTTTCTCCTTAGGAAGCAGTTTTCTCTTTTCTTTTCTCTTTTCATAAAATTCATGTGCAAATTCATATTTTAAGTCACATTTGTCCTGGAAATTGAGGCTCTGTAAAAGAAGGATATCAACCACATTTGTACCATTACAAATTTTCAAGTGAATATTTTTTCTGTTCCAATTCAATTTTAGTTTATGGTACGTTTATTTCAGTTTAGCATTAAAAACAGACTGAGTTGCAACCGCATTTTCAGTCACAACCCTCTGCTCGCACCAAATACTGAATGGTGGAAATTCTGCAGATTGGATTGTGCAGAAATGCAAATGCATTTGAATTATTCTCTCAGTGAAGCGAAGATATTTTAACAATTAAATGTAGCTGTTCCCGCACTGTAATTGATTTTATTTTCACCAGACCTACACAGCTCACTAGCTAACGACAGCTTTTAATGGATGGAGCTGATTTTTCCTGTATTGTTAGTATCACTGATGGGACACATATCTGTTTCATCACACCTGCCGACATATGGTAAGTGACAATCTGCAAATATTAGACCATTCCCTGAACCATTTTAACCTGGTTTTAATGTCAGATCAATCCAAATGATATAACTATTACTACTATTTTAACTGCACAAATACAAAGTATGTGGTTGTTGTTCAATAAATAAACACAGATATTTTTACAGTACATCTCTTATTTTCTTACTGTTCTTACTTCTTGTTACTACAGGTTTTTTTTTTGTTTGTTTGTTTTTTCTCATTGTCATTTAAAAGTTTGTAAAACAAATCTGGACAAAACTTTCACAGTTTTCTTGATCTGAATCAAAACCAATACAGCACTTGCTGCACTTTTGTACTTTAAATATATTTTAAAGCGTGTACTTAGTACTTCAACTCAACTGTAGAATTTGACCCCTTACAATTGTAGTGGAGTAGAAGAAAGAAAGTGGAGTATTTCTTTAGGCATGTGCTTGAGTTTACTTTTATTTGATTTTGTGCACTTTTGCCTCCTCTGCAGAATGGTTCCTTGAACCCCATGATTTAAAAAATAAATACTGCGATCTTCTTTATAGCAAACAGCTTCCTTTTCCATCCTCTAAACTGGAACTGCTTGCTATTAATTGTGCATTTTCTTTTGCCACAGTTGAGCATATTTCATATGCAAGACTGCACTTGCAATATCATACTGTACATATCACTGAGCAAATAATTATATATGACTTATGCTAACTGTATGTTTTAAACAGGCTTGTCATATTTTTAGAAATCTTGTTTTTACTGCATTTATCAAAGGAAATTTGCTGAGAGCAATGTTGACGTTTTCAGGAGCATCTTGTTCCCTCTCATACAGTTACTCAAAATCACACCTGGAAGCTGCCCAGCAAAACCTCAGCATTTGTTGTGGCCACAGAGCAGCTGCACTAGAGCAAGAGGAGTTAAGAGTTTTCCTCAAAGGTTGGTCAATGGTGAAAAGGAGGGAGTTTCTCCTTAATAGATAAATATAGACATAGATACTGATATATATAAATAGAGCAAAGAAGTAAATTGAATAAATCGACCTCTGTACTACACAGTACTATATACAGATACGGGTCTTTATATACTCTGCACTCCATTGTCAAATGTTTTACTTTGAATAAATAGACAAATGTGTAAACATGCATGCAGGATGGATTAAAGTAGAAATGATGCACAAGGAAAACAGCGTTCAGAGCCAGGAATCTGCAGGCATTTGTGAGATTACTTTAGACTTTCTAAAATCAGAGCGAAATGAGACAAATTGTGTTCCAGCGAAGGTTAAGGCCACAGGCTTCTGAATCAATCTAATTGAGCGAAAGGGTCTTTGCTTTAGAGCCCCGGGGCACTTTGAAACATCACTCTAGTGCCAGCATTAAAAAGAGTGCTTCCTATAGTCTTCTCTTAAAGCAATCCACTCCTCTACGCCCCCTTTCCAAATCCCAAAGCTATGGTGATGAACTGGATTCATGGGGGCTTTATAATGAAAGGTCACAATATTCTCAGACCGGGGGAGAGGTAAGGCTCAGTTATGTCAAATTATATTGTTGCCTGTGGTGGACCAAAACAAAATTACATAGAGGATGGGAGTCAGTTGAACATTCAGCTGCTGGTGAGCCCAGGCGTTAAATCTAGATAAATGTTGAGCAATAGGTTCAGAGTATGTTCAGGAAAATAAAGACAACAGAACTTTTCCAAAAAAACAAACACTTCTAATTGTAAAATAATATTCGTTACCATTATTTCTTAAAAATAGATCAGTGACTGCAATTTATTCAGGCGAATCCAAAGAGTTAAACCACTGTACGTTACTCCAGTTATCGCTTTTTGTCAACACACTATCTCTGTGGAAAATACACTACCTGAGCAGTGCGGTTATCAGGAGAAGATAACAAATGATCAAGAAATCTTAAGTTTCTTTGAAGCTGTGTGGGTGATATCTACGGTCTATTGCATTAACATCCTGTGCAAGGTCTGTACTGATTCTCAAGATTAATGCCAAAGTAAAAGATACCATCCTCAAAAGGGCAACCTTCAAAGAGTGATCCTTATGCATAATTGCCCATCCTCCCTAGGATGGGACAGAGAAAGCAGGATTGCTTTATCTGGTTTTGTATTAGTCAGAAATTGTAGTCGAACTGTACTCTGGCTTTTAGCATTTTTAATAATTTGAGGATAAATTATACATTACTTATAGAACAGAGTCCTCTACGTTGGATTGTGTTTCTTTTAAAGGCTCAGCAAATGTTCTTGGAAGTTGGCTTCCCTGCACAGTCTGTATTATAAGCACATTTTAAATCAATTCCAATATGTTTTCTTGTCTCCAGCTCCGTGTACCAGCGCAATACTGGCTCTGTCCTGAATGCTTCTGTAACTCATAATCATAAAGCTGCACACACAAGTGACTTGTATATTTCACCTTTGCTTTCCCCCACCAACTTCTACCAAGTTCTGCAAAGCAAGTGCCAAAACCCTGTTGGATTTCTGTGTTAGTGCATGTGGACTGCCCTATTTCAGTGCTGACGCCCCAGAAATCTCAATATGTTTTCCTGCAACTCACTGCCTAGTTTGGCATATTCTGCCGCACCTCTGCTTCTTTTTGTGTCAGGTGACATTTGTTTGTGTCTTCCAGTTGTCACTGTGTGCAAGGAAAATTTTAAGAAAGAATAATACCCAGACCTCTATGACCTGTAGTTTCAGCATTACAAAGATAATAGAGACATAGCTGAGAGATTGGTTCTGCAGGTGAATAACACACAATAGGTTTTCAGAATAGGCTGGGTATGGCCCTGTTTGTACTACAGGCGTCAAATGACAGGCAACATCTCTGGCACAGCTAGCTTTCCCTCATTCGTTCTCATTTCTTTCTTCTGCCCTGACATCTCCCAGGGGAAAACACTATATACTGTGCTCACATTTCTGTGGAACAGCTTCTACCTCCAAGATGAGTTGTGTGATTAGCTGTCTTTCTATTCACTAAATTTTATATTTCCTGTTGTGAAGCTAACTGAACAGGAATCTAGAAACTGTATAATGGCTTGATTAGTGTAACTTTGAATCTCACATTTGATTTACTGAGATTTTGGCAGCATAATAACCCGTAATAGTCCTCTTCAGCTTTTGGACAGAATCTTAAATTGTGTAGAAATTGAAAGAGATGTTTTATTATGTTGTTAGACTAATGAGATCTGAACAGAATATATGTTGTCATAACCCAAATTATATTAGTTCAGTATTTGAACAAACAAAAGTTAAAAAGTGACCTTATTTTTAAATATTTTTATTTTAGCAATCTTTTTTTTTGTCGTTTGCTATGATTTGAATTGCACAAATGAACAAACTATGGTGGAGTATTGGGTTAAGAAGAAGGAAAATGTTTAGACAGAGGTTTATCAAGCCATGTGTGTAAAAATATACACAACATGAAATATTTAACTTGCACTTGGAAGTTCCCTTCACCCTGAAAATGCTCATTGACTGTCACAAGGGAGGATGTTAGAACCACTATGGAAAATAGGACTATTTTAGTTGGTGTCCAACAATATTGCTCATAGGGTCACTATCTGCCTAAGGAAGGCGAACCCTGTCTTGTATAAGGTTTAAAATACTGAATATCTTTCTGCTCAGCCTCTAACACACAACAAAACGTGAATCATCGCTTTGCTTTTATTATGTTTTGTGCACAAACTTAAGAGGTGTTTGACTTTTCCTCATATTCCCCCTGATAGCTAAGCAAGATGCATATTGCTTTTGATGTGATATGCACTGCATTATTCTTTTTAATTAGGGGGCTGATGTTTATAAGCCCCAAACAGTAACTCTAGATAATAGTGGATTCATGTCCAGTTAATCAAAATCCTGTTGTCAGATAATGGGTGCCAAGGGCTCCACCAGGTTTGCAAAAATTTAATTAGCAAAGGCATGAATCTCTACTCATCAATGCGTGCTCAAGGGTGAAAAAGAACTCCATCCAACACTGACTTTGTGGTTAAGTGTTTAGAAAAGGTAAAAAAAAAAAGAAAGAAACATCTTGTTTAGAGGGACAGGAAGGTGTTATGTCATTATTTTTAAGTTCCATACCAGACACAGACATGTATCTACTACTGTATTATGTAACTGCCATGTATGCATCAGAGATGGATTCAGTATTCCTGTCATCATTGGATAATTATTAGCTGTAACAGCTCTGCTAGTGGCTGTTTGTCTCAGAAGCAGGACTCTAACTCACAGCAGGTAAGGTTGAATCTCCTCGAATGCATGCAGTCAGTTGGGGAAGGAAAACAAATCCAAAACAGCAGCAACCGTTCAAGTAAAACCCAGAGAGAAACCACATGAGAAACATAATCGGGAAGGCGTGTGGACAGGAACAGAGGCTAGAAAGCTACAAACATGTTGTACAGCATGAGGTACAATAAATAATCTGCCAGTGACTATATGTGTGCTGGGTATAGTAAGGGTCTAATGAGGGAATAAAATCCCTAACCCTAACCCTTCGCCCCCCCTTGTGTCTTCTCCTTGCCTCTAAATCCTTCCCATTCAAGAGGAGAGGTGAAAAAACCTGCAAGGAGATGTACTGTACAGTTAAATGAGACGTTCTTTCCTCTGATCCAGCAACTTATTATTGTGTTTGTGGCCCCTGTAAAACTATTTGAGCATCTGCGTCTGTAGAAAGAGCGAGGGTGCAAACTCTTCTTTTTAAGGACAGAGAACTCAATATATCAAAAACACTGAAGGGCTCACATAAATAACAATAATTTGATAAGAAAAATCTAATTTCCTTCTAATATTGTTGTCGCATAGATGTTGTCCTCTTGAAACCTTTATTAAACTTGCAATAATTCACTGCACAGACTGGAGGACAGATTTGAAGATTTTCTGACCACACTCTGCTACAGATCAAATGAGTTTTGGATTCAGAGCTTTGCTTGCACCCAGCTGCCGTGCACACAAACAAATGGAACCATAGTCCAAGCGAAGCCTAATGCACCACAGAGAAGACATTAGAAACACATATCCTGTTTTATTAATGTGGTCAATACAGTCCATTAGGCCAGGGATTTAAAAGCCACAGAGCTCTCCTACTTCCATTAATATTGTCGTTTGACCCATGGTAATCTTTATTTATTTATTTTTGTCAAAGAAGGCCAAGTTGCTTTCCATATTTCCCAAACAGGAGCAACATAAAATTGTGATGTTGACTGCTTTTGAACTTTTTTTCTAACGTTTTTAATTTTTGATATATTGGTCATAAAAATGTGAATAATTTGTGACTGTTGTTGTTGTTGGCCACCTATTTGTGATCTGCCTTTGGAAAGATTATCCCCAATAAACAAAATTAATGTGTTAGCAAGGAGATAAATAGGCTGAAAAGAATAATTTAACAGTAGAACATGTGAAGGTTAAACCATTGACCATCATTTACAAAAACAAAACAGGATATCTGGAAGGGGTAGTAAATTGCATTATTTAACATCTAAATTAGAATAATTATAGTGGCTAATGTTGTAAAACACATCAATAATCAGTGACACCGATGTCTTTCAAGAAGTCATTACTCAGAGTGAAAACATATGAAGTTCAATGATGTGACCCTAATGTGGTTAGGCTCAGTAAGAGATGGGAAAAGTTAGGAATCCACCACAGGGAAATAATTAGAGAAAAAGTTGAATCCTGAGAACATATAGACACCCATAACTGATAATATACTGTAACAATGGGATGTTATGAAAGGTCATTCAATTTCTCTTTTTAACGGATATATATTAAGATACACTGTAAACTCAGGGAAAGTTAAGAGCACTCATGTCAATGTGCTAAAGCTATGAATTCCTCAAAAAGAATGATTATATATTATTATGAGACCCTATTCTTTTTATAGTTTAGCCACCATATTGTGTGATTTCATGTTCATTACAAGTGTTGCTATAGGAACTATTCATTGTAGGACTATACTAAGGACAACATGAGAAATGTCACAAGGGGTTGACTGGAAAATGTTGGTTACAGTTATGAAATCCACTAACTATAGCATAACATTAATTAGGTGGAACCCTGTATTTATGGCACCACTATATCATATCTGTGTGAGTCAAAGTTGCTAAGTTATTTCCATCTGTAGCTTTTTTTGTAGCGTTCATATCTCTAGTGTCACACCACTCCCTATGACACTAATGGTTCCTTAAGAGCTTGGCAGAGGTGCATACCCTTCGCTGTCTGACAAGTGTGAGCAGAAATGGTCAGAACCCACCTTGTTTCATACCTGCCCTCCACACACTCTCACAAGAGCACTATTTCAGGTGTGTCAATGTGGAGTCTATCGTGATTCACAGAGGCATTATTCTGCACAAAGAGATTCATGGGTGTAGTGTCGTGCCCTCATTGCAAGGACCACTGTGAGCAGTAAAATGTTCTTTTTTCTTTTCTTCTGTGTTGTATCCTGATTCGTAGGGATGAGAGGGACAAGTTAGATATCAAAACGAGATATGACATTAAATCCTTTTATTCACCAACAGGTTTGAAAGAGGAACATTAATTCATTCTTAATATCTTATGCCTTCTGGACCTGGAGGGCTGAAATTCAGAGATGAAATTTGAATGTTGTCTGCAGAGATTTTCGAATGTTTTCTTGCATATAATTTAATTTCCATATAAGCATAAAAATGACAACTTCATTGAAATGTAACAAATTTGAATATGTCGAAGATGCATAAATTCATTATTCTTGTTTGGAATCACTTATTTGTTGGGTCACAAAATGAAAGTGGCAAATGAAATATAATTTTAGGTTTTAGAAAGTATCAGTGTGAAGTAACAATGCACCCTTTATGAAAAAAAATCCACTGTGTTATTGCAAAACTGTACATTTTCCATGCCTTCTTCGGCACAGATTGTAAGATGGGTAAGATTTGACCCCTAACAGTTTCCCACAAGGTTAGCATGCCCTCCCTACCATGCTCATCTAGTAGCCCCATACATCAGCAGTGACACTGGGAAAATTAATGTCACTGAGATCCACAGCTCAGCGGCACCACTGATGGCATCTTGTTCAGTAGCCTGACACATTAGGGATCAGCTAAGTTCATCCTCAACAAAACATCACATGTTCAAGTTAATATTAAAGGAAAGTAAATATCAGATATTCTTTCTCTGCATCTGTCTGACTAGGATTTATCTTAAATGCCATAGGCTGACAATAACTGTACTGCTAAAGAGCTAAAGATTTCTGCAGCATAACGATTACATTGTAAAGCACTAATGAATAGTAATGGCATAAAAATGTTTTTTGCATAGGAAGAACATTTTGTACAGTTTGAGATTAGAACTACTGGAGTAATAACATGAATAGTTCTCACTGAGTGCCGCCCTACTTTAATTATGCTATCATTAATAACACATTATAGATCAATCTTAGGGAAAACAATTTATCATGTTATTTGAAGGACCACAAACATGAAGAAGTGATTAAATGCTAATGTGTAGTTAATGATGGTAGCAATACTTTGAGTTCAATGGCGTCCAAGTACTTCTTGCTGAGCCAGTTTTAGTCTGCCTGTGTTGGCAGACTACTACAGTACTGTATGAAGAAGACTCTTCAAAGTCCTAGTGCCTTGTATTAAATTATATTTCTGCACTATAGCATAAAACAGAAATACCACACATGCTATATAATGAGTCTGCTACCATTAATTATTTGTAAAATGGAGCCTGTCACCTATTTGAGGCTGCCAGTAGGTTGAGTAGGTACCAACTGACCCACACATATGGGCTGATAACTATTGAGAATGGCCATAAAATGGCGTGCTAACATTCGAAGCGGGTGGCCAGTCCTTATGTTTTAGCGGTCATTACAGGGGATTATCTTCATCACCTTTTAACTACCTTGTAAACAACCAATTATCTGTGTATCATTACCATAGTGCTGCAACCCAAAATAAAATGCTATGAAATAACATTGCAAAATATTTTTGTTCATTCTGAATCAAAATCATGTTATTATAGCCTGTTTAAAGGATGTCAGTTGCCACCAGGTGGACATATAAGATGCTGAACCACTCCACCTCAGCCCTTGGAAGAACATTAACTAAATACTTATTACAAATGACTGGCTTAAAGACAAAACGAGCAACAAGAGACAAGGATGAGGGATACTGGGGTGGAGAGAGAGAGAGAGGAGGAGCAGGCAACACTCCAGCCTGCAGTAACCTTGATGACACCCTTCATTACTATGTGCCGGCTGACATCCTGACAAAGGCATGCAGCACCAGATGGAGGGGAGGGACACATCACCATTCCCACCCTCCGCTCGTCCTTTGTAGATGGGCAGTGAGAAGGAGCTTGTGGTGGGGAAGAAAAGGAAGAGATAGTGCATCGTGTTGGTGCACAGCTTGATTGACACTGCACTGGCTTAACTCTGCTGGCTGCCCTTGTCCTTGTGCTTGACAGCAGGTGGCCTAAACTCTGGCCCGACCTTGCCATGTCAAAAACCTTAGCCTACCACGCTACACGAAGCAGGAAGACCCTCACCTCAACCCCTGTACAGCTTCCACGCAACCCCATAGAGACGTCAAAGCCAGTATGCTTAATCACAAATTTATAATATCACAGCAGGGTAGTAAAGTTCCCAGACTTAAAGATATGCAGCAGATTGTAAGAGTATTAAAACTTCTTAAAGAAAACACTCATTTTATATTGATGATGATCATCGTTCAGCTTGAAAATCCTGTTTAAAGTGGTTAACTCTTGCTCAGCTCTTTTAAACCCGAAACTATTATGCGTTAGTTCTGGTGAACAATACCATAATTAAAGCTTCTTCAACAAAGTATGCTTTGAAATACAAAGTAAATGTGACTAGAAAAGGGAGTAGACAGAAGGTGTTTTGAAAACACGTTACTTAAAATGTACAGTGTGCTACAGTATAAGAAAGAAAGCTATCTAATAGTTCCAGTGCTGTGGAAAATACAGTCATAGCGGACTGATCAAAGGTGGCATTGCCTTAAAGTCCCCTTTAAGGACACTGGCAGTTAGCACAGGGCTGCCCAGCCTCTTTGTCTTCCTGGCAGCCCTTTGATGAGAGCCCCCTGGGTGATTCACTCTTACTTACAGAAGTGCACACGGCCGTTAAGAATTGGATCAAAACAGATTGAGAGGGGGTTGAATGCACACAGAAGAAGAGTAGAGCAAAGGATTAAAAATGGGAGATAGATTGGGAGGATATAGGAACAGTGTGTAAAAAGCAAGCGTTTGAGCACAGGGCAGACAGAGGGTGCCTTAAAGATGGAGGATTAAAATGTTGAAATATTCAGTGCTATTTATCAGTTCATTGTTGTCACATTGAAAGACAAAAGGTCACTGTATTTAATGGCCTTCCTGCCCTGTGGTGGCCAACATGGGTTGTGCAATCAACTCATCAATTTGAAGAGTGAATCAGTCACACTCATCTTTTCATGCTTACAAATCTGATGTAAATGAATCCCTGCCCTACTTAACTCATCAGCCTTGACAGCTTTGCATGGACTTCACCAGTCCCCATTATTGTGTACTGCCTGAGTCGTGGGTTGAATCCAAAAGGTTTTGTGTCTTACATGGGGATCCATGCAATTGATGGTGTATGAACAAAGTATATTTCAGAATAGTGGTTCTGAAGATGTTTCATTGGTAACACTCGGTAATTACAGTGTAAAAGTGGGGTAATATTTCTGTTAGGTACTATGTAATAGGTGGTAGTATCAAGGTAATAAGAAGATAATCAATGAGAAAATATATTTGGCAAAAAACAACGAAACATGGCTGCTTATTGACACCAAACATTTATTAAAGTAATGAGGTAATTACCAAAGTAATAACCAAATAATATGGGCCCATCTCTCTCCGTCGCTCTCTGTAATACAGGATAACAGGCTAATATGAGGCTAAATACAATATATACACACCTCAAAATGTTGGTGTTGGTGGTGAAAGATTGACAGCATGGATAGTGTTTTAGCAATAATTATAACAATACTGTAAAATAATAATAATACCATGCAATTTGAAAACCAAAACTGTGTAGGTCTGAATAATAAGATGTGATATTATATTGTCATTCGTGCATATATAACATGGAATATACCAGCATGTACACATAAACATGCAGCAGAGTCTGTATCTTCTGCTATGTTTGTCCACAGTGTAATTTTTCATCCTATCATTGATTGGCAGCAACACTGGTTCCTGGCTGTTACTGCAGTGGCAAGAGGCACATATTAGACCTGCTAAATTTTGGTGGCAGATGGCAAAACTGTGTGCTCTCCCATGAGGTGGAAGCCAGCTGGCCACTCTTTGCCACTGTGAATAGGGTGAACAATAAAGTTGCCACTTTATGTACATTGAGATGAATAAAAAGTAAGACTTCTGCTGCTTCTTATCATGAAAGTATTCCACATGTAGGCATGTTGTGAATTTACTATTAACTATTGTTGGGAATGTGGTCATTTCAAAATCCACATAATGCAAATGATTCCAAGAAAACCTCATAAATAATGCAAACAACCTAAAGACATAACACCAGAAACAAATGCAAACGACTAAGGTTCGTTAACGATGGAGTACAGCGTGAAGGTACAGTAACAGAGAAAAACCCTATAGCCATTTACTTTATGTTTCAGCCGGAGAGCTTTAATAGCTGCAACAGTCTGGAAGAACTGACGAAAGTATTGCAGAGCAGCTTAAGTTTGTTTACTGAGATGTGAGTGAACTCTGACAGAATACGAATACAAATGAACAATGGGACCATTACATGCACCTTGATTCACCAACACAGCAACACAAATGGCATAACGTGCCCTGTATTTCAGTAGTATGAGACAGAGATGGATAAAATTATTTAAAACAAACTATGCATGAATGCTTCATGTCCAACCAAAGCTACGGTTCTAACAGTAAGGCGTGTGTTGTATGCATTAACTGACGGTAATAATACACTACGACGGCAAATTTACAATTTGCTTGAAAAAAAAAATCCTTTGCCAGACTTGACAGAGTAATTGCTTCAAACAAATGATCTTGCTTACATGCTGGAAGACAAAACAGTCTTTTTTAAAGTCATTTGAAACAATCTTAAGTAACTAATTAGAATGAAGACAATTATGTACACATAAGGTTTAACTCCAATAGCATTAGTTCATCACCCTTCCTGGAAACCTAGGTTAATGATTACCCAATGAATAATGAGTAATATACAGAAAAAAGCTAAATCCTATAGACCCATATTTTCCCTTTTGGCCACTGAATATGTTTTCTCTTAACACCTTTATTCTTGCTATGAAAACATTTTAGCAGTAGCCGTTGCCGTGAGCAGTTAAATTAACATTTACCATTCTGATGACAGAAATAAACTATTCGTATTGAACTATTGTTAAATCTGAAATAATGGTCTGTCTAGCTGTTTCAATCTCATTTATGTTCCTTTGCAAATTAAACAATTTGCAGTTGATCAAAACTTGTACCAGGAAAGTCAGAAAGAAACAGCAGGGGAGTGGTGAAATTTAAGAGTTGATTGCCCAACACACAAAACAAATTACTAATTTTGATTAACACATTCTGATGGTATATGAGGCCTGTTTGAGTAACCTAAGTGATGTTCTCTCTATTTTCTGTAATTAGAAGTGTTCCAAAATATCAACGCACAGTCTTAAATAATCATGCATCAATATTTGTTATTCCTTTAAAATATAAATTATCAGCAAAATTGCTGTCTCCAAATGAGACGTTTTCTCATTGTCCCACAATATCAGACTAGCGCAGTATGAGAGGAGAGTAATTACTTGTCCTACAAATCATAATTTGTTTTGTCTGAGATTCCTCTGAGTGGCATGCAAAATAAGACCAAAGGTAATCCCATTGATTAGTGCCGTGTGAACTCAGCACCTTTCAACAATGAGGTGAGCATGCCATCCCATTAAATTAATTAATTACCTTTTGCCATTGGGGATCCATTTAAATTTGTAAAAATGTGCCTGGGCCAGGCAAGGTTAATTGGGCATTTAGCTCTCAGAGCTCTCATGAACACCCAGGAGGAGCTTGTCCCTAAAACAGAAACAGGTCCTTAATAAAACTAGCACAGTGACCCCTCCAATAGACAATAGCTGCTTTCCTGCCTTTGACCCCACCCATACTGATACTGATAAATTGATGCATATGAATGTGTCTTCACAATATTATTCCATCCGAGTACATTCCCTAGAAAGTAGGAGGAGAGGAAGGCTAGAGAGGTGTTCCTGGCTTGTGTTTTGAAACTGTGATCATGGTGCATGTGTGTGTGTCTCCCCCCTGACAGAGACAGATGGAGTGGGAGCCACCAGATTTAACAGAGGAAGCAGTTTATAGAATATTGTCAGGGGAGAGTAGGCAGTTTCTGAAATACAGCTTTCAAGTCACAGCCATCAATCTCACCAGTGTCTGTCTAGATCAAGCAGGCAGGAAAGCTAGTTTGTTAGTGTTCACAAAGGATGAGTGTGTTAGTCTTTGCTATTCTGAGGCCTCAAAGACAAACCAACTGCCAGCAGCTTCACGCAAAGCACTAAGTGGTAAAGGTGAAGCTGTCGGTCATCAGTATGTAAATAAATTGGCCCATTCTGTCAGTGAATCTAGGGCAGTGGAAGTGGAGGTGTGTTAATGAACAGCCTCTTAGGAATTTTTACAAGCACATATACATTGTAGAGTAGCAACATGTTAAATAAAGTTGACCGCCCCTGTTTTAGCAAAATGTTAATCCAATGACCCGGTAAACTCATTAACTCAAGAAAATCCTAAAAGCCTCTTTGCCAATACTGATCATCCTCTATGAGTTGTGACATATTGCCCTTATTTCACTTGCTTTCACTAGCTTTCTTAAACTTGCATTGAACAAATGAACAGCCATGGCAAATCAAGCCAAAGTTTAACTTATTATTCATTTAAAACAGCGATAGTCAACAAAGCTGCAACGGCAAGCCAACTAGAACAGTCATATGGATGAATGGAAATGATCTAATCCTCCACACATGCTATGACTTGAAATCTGATTCATGAAGCAGCTTAAAAAACATGTTGTGCCATTTATCATTCAGTCAGCAAGACTCAGGCCCGCTTACAAAAAGAAAAAGAGAAAAAAAAAAAAATTAATATGTCCACCGACAATGTCTGAATATTTATTAGAGCCAAGCTGCAAGGCAGTGATACTGGAAATGCCACCCGTGTATCTATTTCTTTACCACCAAAGGGCCAATGAGCTGTTAATAGATTAAACCACTGAGTCCAATTTAAAAATAGGGACAGCGTTCCCTTCTCATAAAATAGAAGGTTTCACATTCCTTTAACTCCATTAGTGTTTATGCTCCTGCTGTGTACTGTCCCGCTTATGTCAGCTCCATTGGATCAACCTCCAAATCTTATTGAACCATATGACTTGCGAGGCTATGGCTACAGAAGTCTTACTGGAAATGAATGTTCTGTGCAATATCTAAAGCAAATGTGCACTGGGATCCAATAACCTTAATAGCCCTAATATAAAAACCATTTGTTCCTAGCACTGTGTACTTACAGTGTCAAACCTACCTAACTGTGTTTTCTCGCAATTCAGGAGCGCAGTAACACTTTGGAAATGAAAGAAACAATACATTTTGACACAAAGATCAGGTGAATCCATCATCTGGATGAAAGAAAAAGTACGTCTGGAATGAACTATAACTCAGCTTGAACTGTTCCTGCAGAAAAAAAAAAACAAAAAACATCTTCAAACATTACATGATATACTTGGTGCACATAAAACTATAATACACACATCCAATTATCACCACCCAATCCAATCATCACTTCAATTAAATAAGCACATCCACAATCAGCATGAGCATCGGTCTTATGATTAGTGCAGAAGCTAAAGCTTTATGTATGGTGTTAATTATTAGCTGGTAGGTGATATTTCCGGTTTATAGCACTGGAATCCGTCATACTTGTGATGGGGAGCAGCAAAAATCTGCCTTAAAAAGCATAGAGAGAGGACTCTGAAACACACTGAGTCAGTCTAATTACTCCTCCGCAGCTCTGGCAGGTTAATATATATGCGTATTGGCTGCTCTCAGTAATTAGTAGATTGATTCTCAGCCCAAAATGTGATACCTGAATTTACCACATGTTGCATCACTTTCAAACATTCACGACACCTTTAGATTCAGCAGAAGGTGCAGAACTAAAGCATTTTGCTCACATGTATGCACTCAAAAAATATATAATAAGACAGTTGCTGAAGATTTAGACACTGTGGCTAGTTGTAGCTCATGAATATGAACTTCTCTAACATGAAAAGTTTAAATATTTTCTATATATGTTCTCTATATATGTTTGTGTGTGTATTAAATACTAAATAATAATATAAGACAGAGTAACGCTGGTGTTGTGGAATATATTTGTGCATCAAAACAGATGAGCTGTTAAGAATAAAGTGATAACAGCAGTAGATCTTTGGAAATTGTTTTTTTTTTATTATTATTATTTTTGTTCTTTTGGATTAATTGTTTTATCTTTGTGTCTTTTTTCTTCCATTGTCATCGTCTCAGATTTATTATGCTGCCCTGCTATTTGTGTTTTGAAAGCCTGCTTTGATTCATTACTTCATCTTCTCTTTTCTTTGCAAATTTGTGATTTTGCTCTGCACCTGAGGGCCGTCATAAATAACACCGCAGCTGAACCCAAAACATCATAATATCAAGACACATCCGCGAACCACGCTGGTTTTCACCGCGCATGAAACTGCATTAAGGTGTTTCAAGTCATTTTCCTCTAGCTGTGAGCCATATGACAACATTTTGCACCTAAAATACTTTATGCTGTTATTTTTGTGTGGCTTGTCATAAAATTCACTCTGTAGAATGCCCTTAACATCAGCGCTCACACATTTCTGTCATCCACAGCTGTTAACAAGATTCTAGAATAACAACAGCCTTGAGGTGTTTACGGTGCAGTGTCTTCAATTATCAGGAGAGCTACCTGCCAGGTTGTGTCTAATTCCTTGCAAGGCGAGAGTGTACACTAACAAGTGTGTTTATTCCTGTCAGCTGTTTTTCTGCCCAGAGGAAAGCACAAACTTAACAGAGAGTTCACCTGTTCCTTGTTAATGGGCTTTATTTATTTGACAAAATTTTTTAAGTCTGGATTGTTTTCCCCACTTCTCCATTATATAAGCATATGTGTATTTCTTGTCCCACTTCTTTTTTTTATCATCCTACAATGGAGGCTCTGGGTTTTGTGAACTTTAAGAAATATTTTTCTTTTTAAATTTTTTTCTTTCTGTGCTTCAAAACTTAATATGTTCCTGTGAACCAGAAGGAGCAAATGAAATGACGGGTGTAGAAAATGGGACAGATTTCTGCAACACCCACGTAGTGTAAAATTCATTGTACCGTATGATAATTCTGAGCTTTTCTAAAGTTTATGACATACATTGTTGTCACCTTGTTCTGATTAAATGAGTCACAGAGCATTGATTCTTTGCCAAACTCTTATTGGATGAAATGTCTTTGATAGAAGGCATCTGTCTGCTGTAGCCTCCTTGTTCCTGTGCTGCACTCTGCCAGGTGTTGGCAATGAAACATCAGACGCCCCATCGCAAAGGCGCACTTTCAAGAGTTTTCAACAACTTAAGTGCAGTGATATTGAAATTAATAAACAATCAAGAAAGGCATGTTTAATTGTGTATCAAAGAGATACTGTATTGTGTACCTCATTAATATTTACAAGGGGCGGTGGCCTCTGTTACAGAATATCAAATACTTTGTATCAAGATAAACTGCAGTCATAGCTACGTCCACAGTGGCTGTAAGGATGTGTAATGACAGGTAGTTGTCATCAGTCAGCAATGTGAACCCGCATTACCCAAACCAAATCGAAGGAAGTCAATAACCTACAATTTTTAGAGTATACCATTTAAAATGTGTAAACACAAATAGCTACATAACCCAAACACTGTTTTTGCAGCCAAAAGCTGTTGCAGTTAACATGACCCACATTCAGTCTCACGTGACATTTACTTGCTGTTATTAAAAGTCTTCAAAGCAGAGCAATATACACTTTGCATACATTTTGGAGGGTGAAAGGTTCTTCCTGTGCATCAGTCAAAGTCAACTAAGAATAGCAACCTGCAAAAGTTGTGAAATCTTACCAGAGAAAGTTTGCTTCTAAAACATTGCTTCCTCTCAATCAATCAGTCTCTCTTTGAATATTAAATCATTATGTAATCATTTCGTGGTGCATTTAAAATAACAGACATATGACTTGAACTGAGGATCCAGAAGTTCTGTGATGTTCCCCTGTAACCCTTTAGCTACCAGTGCACTACGAAACAGATTTTGATGCGGCAGCAGGACAGGTATTTATGACTCTAGCGGAATATTGACGTAGCAACTGTAGGAAGAACCAAATAGCAAAAGTACCAAATCTTGTTTGTTGAGGCTTTACAACACAGTTTTGAAAGAGTGAAGGGGTCTGAATACTTTGGAAATCAGTGGATTACATACCACAATAAAATAATATGTCAAAGTTTGAAAAATATTTAAACAGCTGGAACTAAAAGAAGGACCTCCATACACAAGCCTGGGTTTTCTGCCTTGAAAGCATGGTGGACTGTTTTCCATGTGGCACACTGCTGTCAAAAATAGGTTCAATACCTGGAAACAATTCCTTTGGCTTTATCAGGCATTTCTACCAACACAACTGGCAGCTGTGATTTAAGCGAAGCCAGTGAGGAAGCATGTCCAGGTTTTTGCATTAGAGGCTCTGGGTGAGGTTGAGGCCAAAACACCTTCATATAAAAATGTAGGAATGTAGACAAAATATTAATGCAGAGGTTCACGGGGAGGCTAACGTGCACAACTTCAAATTCTGTTGGCCTGTGTATCTGACAAAACCTTAACCAGGTAAGGGGTATAAAGGGCTTTTCTTGCCTAAACCCAACCTCACGCAAGGTTCTGGTTTGTTAGTCTTTTGCATTAAATGCCCTCTGTCCACCCACTAATACTACTCTGTAGCACTGTAACATTGTTTTGCCAAATGCGCTGCAACAGTATTTGCAATTTAAGGTATTTCAAGAGTAAAACTTCAGAAACAGTTGGAAGAAACGGTCTGGAAACATGGATTAACGAGCCTCGTAATTGTCTCCGGTTTCATGGAGAACACTAATCCTAAAGGATAAATCTGGTGTGTGTAGAGGTGTGGGGTTATTTCCTTTCTTTCTAACAGTTAGGTATATTTGCACATTATTTAATCAAGGTAAACTGGGTGAATAGTTGCGTGTAACAGCACAGCGCTCAGACGAGGCACATCTTCAATCTAAAGCATAGCCTATTCATATATGTCCTCCTTCTGCCCGTCAGATGCTGTAGAGTTTAATAAAGATTTAATAAAATGTTCAGTACAAAACATCTGTGATCAACAGATAGGCTTAATGTTATCTATTTAAATTTTACAAAGCGCTTTGTGCAGTCAGACTTCAACCACTAATTGTTAACTGTTGGTCATTTTCATTTCGTCTGAGAGCTGGTGATAATCGTGTGTGTATTGTTCTCAGAGATTGTCAGTGGCCAGGCTACGATGTGGTGCCAATCAGTGCAGTTATAACTTGAGGAAGCTACTGTCCTTAAACGTGTCCATCTGTTCTTGGCTACATCATCTCATTTTGCGCACATATGCTTATAACAAGGTGATATGCTGTCACCAACAGAACACATTATCTCCTACTCCTGAGAGGTTGCTTTTTGCCCTATCAGCAAAAAACTACTCCATCTTAAAATCAAGAGAATTTGCAGCATTTATTGGACTTTTGATATTGATACCGACAACCTGCTGAAAGTTGTTGCAATGTGAAAAGATCTTGAAGAATAAACATAGAAATATTTTAATTCAAATTTTTTTTCTTTCTTTCTTCTTTCAAAGCATGTGCTGCCGTTTTTGTTCTACTATTTGGTAACACTTTCTTTAATGTTTTTATTGTGAAGACTGAGAGGATTGGTGGCACCCCCCTTCGCTAAACTGCAAGAACTGTTCAAATTTTTACCCACTTTCTTTCTCAATTTTAAATAGCCAATTCCCTACGTAGTAGTTTTTATTATTATTTTTTTTTTTATTGGATAAGGATGAGGAATATTCAAAGAAGACATTCACTAAACACTGTTATCTGTCATGCGGCATATAAATGACAAATTGAAAATATGTTTAAGTCCATAGCATGAGTGGTTCCAGCAGAGATGCAGCCGTAGATTTACTGTCAATCCTCTTGAGTCTCCAGGAAGTCTCTTTTCTCAATGATTCTCTGAGCATCATTAAAATAAGCAGATTTTAATAATCCATGAAAATGTATGCAAGCATTGGCTTACTGTTTCACAATATATGTCAAGTTGATATATATATATCAATATGATCCAATATTGTTCCTTAAGCACCTGATATGTAACTCTTCTACAGTCCGTGCTACACAAGCTGTCAGGTAGTCAACTTACATATTCCTCACATGTGACCATGATACTATATATCAATATTCAAGACTAAAAACATTTCTACGCTAATGCTCTTACAAGGACCGGTATCATATCAGAGTGCTGCAAAGCAAAAAGTGATTGAGAGGTTGAGCAGATGGACAGAAGGCAAATAAATACTCAGTCTGGTGATAAGAAATGCCACTCGTACCGGACGTGAATCCTTGAGCATAAGCGTTATTTCTTCATTGTTTGCACGTAGCAAACAATTAAATGTGAAGCCACAGAAAGAACATGTCGGCAGAGGATTTTTTTTTTTTTTATAGGTGATCAAAGTGATAATCTTCTATAGAAAAAAAAAAATTGGATAAATTATTTTGTGCTTTTTCTACACAGATCATAAACTACTTTGTTGTGTGCCAAACAATTTCTACAAAGGGAAATGGTACAAACAAGCCTTGCTCTTCTTATTAAATATAGCCTTTTAATGAGAAATAGATTATTATATGAAACATTCATCGGAAATAAGCTGATATAATGATCTCAACGGAACAGCAAAAAAGTACATAGGCAAGGTATTAGGTGTAAAAATCTTTAGACATATCCATGGATACATGTAAGCAACACTGTGGTAGCATAATGTCATACGAGTAAATGTGCTTGTTTTATGGACCTTGCAAGTGAGTCAAAACTAAATAATAATTTACAGCATGTTTTGACTATATAAAAACAGTCATAAATTGTCATGAGTCTAATTAGATATATAAGACATGGGTGCCCCATACTTTGTGCTAATGTACTCAAATGGAGGGCTTTTTTTTGAAGTAGTCTTTGTATTCCCTTTCAATACTGTTTTATTTTATAATCTTGTCACTGCAGCAGAGTTACTGTAACAGAGTTAATATTTACACATATACTGTACAACAGGGGACAAAAAAAATATCCACCATTCTCAGGTCATTCTTCCTCTCTGTCTGGTGGTCCACTTCCCCACATGCACGACCCTGCTTGAAGGTGTAGTCCTCAAGAGCAGATGATGTGGATACTTAATACATTTATGGTCTTAAATTCTGAAGATAACTCAGTGTCACTCTTCTTTGAACATTTTCTCCAGCTCTACACATGTTAAAGGGATAGATAACAGGCACTTAATAATAATAATAATAATAATAATAATAATAATAATAATGATAATAATAATGGTGACAATTTACTTGGATACTCCAATGTTGATGCTGAACTTTCAAGTGAATATACCAAGTGTCTATTCCCGTATTCCCACACAACACATCTCAGGCCAACTCAACATTCATACACTGGTACAATACCATGGTGCTTTCCAAGCAGCTACCACTGTGTGTGCCCCCACACTGAGTTGGTGGTGTTTTCCTTTGCAGCCAGAGGATAGCCCAAACAGGCACACTCAAGGAACAGTCAAGACATAGTCCTTTCCTGCTATCCAGCGGCCCAGGTGCCCTCTCCTTCCTTGAATTTGCTGCTTTCCTTTCAGGCAGGGCTGCTGTCAATTAAAACACCAGTACTGACACATACATATCATAACTATCCACTTCCTGAAAGTACCTTTACAGATGTTAACCTGCTACCTTGACAACAATAAAGGCTGATGAAAATATTGCACGGTGAGATTGATTTTACAATACAGAACTGAGCCAGACAACATGATCTTTTGTTGTCCTGAACAAGCTACCATAAATGGGCAGCCCAAACACTGGATAGAACAGTTTTTCAGACTACTGAATCATCTGACATTCATGTGTTTTTTGTCTGAATTAAGTAATATCACATTTACTTGATAAATAAGTGACTAAGTTGTTATTTAAAAAGCACCTATGAAATGTTAACAAAGCACGAACGACAGTAAAAACATAAATTAGCCATAATATTAAGACTAATTTTAAGGAGGAAAGGGGGTCAGCATGGCCACTCTGACCATTCTGCAGCTACGCAAGCTCATATGAATGGCATTCAATTTTTTCCCATCCTGACCCGGTCCACTAGATCATTTAACACTACAAAGTTGCCTTAATGGTATGGCTAATCAATGTAAAACATAAGGACAACCACCATAACACAAAAAAGTCATAAATCTTTTTGCCTATATCATGAAACAAAAATGCACAGAGACAGCTATACTACTAATACTGTGATTGTGGATACAGTGAAATATGCAGCTGACATTCCTGACACCTTAAGGTTTTATTCCAGAGCTGCAGCAATTTCTTGCTTTAATCATTGCTCTGACTTTTACCACTGTGTTCCAGATATGTGGGATTGGTTGAGGAATTCCAAACAGGGTTAACATTTTAATTGTCGTTACCACCTTTGAGGCCCCTAGATATATCACATACAGTACCTCTGCTTACAGCTAACCCCCACAAATAATCAGATCCAATAAAAGAAGAATAATTTAAATGAAAACAAAAGTTAACAAAATAAAAACACAAAGTAAGTCAAGATACTAACAGACATGAAACAATAAAAGTAAAAGAAAACAGGAACATGATGGATCTTGGGGTGTTTATCTAAGAGCTTTGGACTTTTAAGAAGATTTTGCCAGACGTTAAATGGCACAGCAGCAAATATGAATGCACGTCTTTTTTAAAGTTACCCATGCATGGCTAAAGCAGTTAGGTTGTATGACATGAGTGACCTTGCCTTTGCTGTTGTTAAGACATGTGAAAGTAATGGGCTAGAACAAAAACCTATTAGCAATAGTAATGTTTCAACATTGGATTACCCAAATAAACTGTGACCAACAATACATACAGTAGGTAGTGTTTGAGATTTAAGTTTGATGACTGAGAGAGTTGTAAAAGTTGCAGTTCTCTCCGTGTTTCCAGCATCATGCAAAATAAGAGCGGAATTTCACATTTGGAACATAAAACAGACATTTTTACACATGGTTATTAAAAGCTTACAGATTAAACACTGCCAGAAAGGTATTTAAAGTTTTAATATAACCATTCTTCCTCTTTTTTTTTTTTTTTTCCTGTGGCACAACATAGAAATTCAATGGCTTTAAAACACGATTCTTATCCAACATGATATACCTTTTCTTAGCATCTGCCTTTTTGCTGTGCTCTTATCTGAAGTCAACTGAAAGAATAAATCAGAAACATACAAATGGAACATGTTTTTTCTTTCATGTTATGAAGTACTAAGTGAAAGAGGGACAAACTTTATGTTTTATGTCTACCTCAGGGAAGTGTATGGCTTTAAGTTGTCTTGCAAATGTGCCTGAATGATGAATGTTTACATTTTGCTCTTGGTGCTGAAAAGCTCCACAAATCAGCAGTTACAACATGTACATTTTGCAAAGCTGTACAAAATAGCATTGATTGTTAAATCTTCAGACCACAATATTGCACTCACGCACCAGGAGGTACTGCCTTGTAAAAACACAGCTTGAATTTCAAACACGGGAAGAAGCGCTCCAAATGCAAGATTTTGCTTAGACTGGAGTCAGTCTAAAATGAAACATTCAATTGACAAACAGCAATAAGCATCAAGCCAAAAAAAGGTATACGCACATCTGTGCACACACACGTACACACACATTCACCCACATATATATGTATAGATAAACAGCTGGCTTTTGTCATTTGACATGACTATCCATTACTGCCCTGCTGTGTGCCTTATGTGCCAGAACAATGACAGAGTGCCCCATAACTCACAAAGAGCAATGCAGAGTTGTTGTGGGTTTGAAATGTAATAAAGAGTCTATTAGTAATGTGTTGAGTACTTACATACTAGGGCTATTTAATCCTTACAATGTATAAACATCTTTAATATTAAACTGTCCATTTTGTCTGAAATATTTTACACATTAGCTGAAATAAAAGGATATCTGGTCTGCCCTTGTGTTATGTCATTATTAATTTAAAAATGTATTTTTTTTGTTCTCAGTAAAGAATGGCAGTTTCAGATATAACCTTTGATCCCTCCGAGTAAAATCAAGGCCTCTTTTTCACCAGTACGTAGATTTATATTTCTTTTTTTTTTCTCTCTCTCTTTTAAGTTCTTTTAGGGAATGACAGACATGCTGGGACATATATGATACAGTCTTTATAGTGGTTCCATTAATCTTCTTTATCTGCCTGAAATGCTTTTCATCATTGCCTTTTTCCTTTTTCTCCTTAAGAATTATGCTTACAAAGTTAATATTACATCAAAAGGCAGAAAAGGTCCAAAAAATGAAAAAGAGAAAACAAAGATTAATATCATAGTCCATTTGTTGGGTGTTTAATTCACTGTCCAAATGTTAATATCACTGTGTTCAACAGAGTTTAGCAGTCAGGTGATCTGATTGTTTTAGTATCTCTGTGCTGTACATGTCCAAGGCATGGTTTACGCGAATCATCTCACTGTTGTTGAGCTTGAGCCTATGCTTTAGCATACAAGAGAAGAGGTCCAGCTGGGGTTTGCCAGGTGCAGATGGAGGAGCAAGACGATTAATTCGATCCCTAATGTCCAGTAGCAGAAGCATAACAGATGAGGATGAGTAGAACTGAGTTCCTTGTGTGTACGACTGGTTAACCTGCTGCACAGCACTACGGAGCAGGTCGGCATTAAAGCGCAGGCTGTAGCCGAACACTTGGATGTCAGATATTTTTATGTAGATCTGGCGCTTGTTGGGGTCTGCAAGGTCCACTGGACCCTGTCCGGTGTCATTGCGTAAGCCAGTTGGGATCTTGGCACGACTACGTAAGTAGATGTGCACCGTCTCAAAGAAAGTCTTCCACCGGTTGCCCAGTAGTAGTGTCCAGTTGAAGCACTGCGAGTTCTGCAGTCGTACTTTTTCCCACCGTGGATAACCATGTTCACCAAAGGGCATGCTCCAGCCTTCTGAATGGCTACCACTGAATGGGTTGACATAAACAAAGAACATGGGGTCAATACTGCTATTTCGCATCTGGCAGATCTTCATTGAGAGACCAATTATCATGTGGAGGTAGTCCATCCGGTTTTTGTTACTTTTGAGAGTCAGGGACATGCGCTTACGCCATCGAGGGTCAAAGAATGTCTCTAATCGAATCTCATTACTGATGAAAGTAGTGTGAATGTACAGCCGTGAATCCATTTTTTGTAAAAGGTATTTGAGTTCCAGATCCTGAAAGTCCAGATCAGTTTCAAAGCTGATGAACTGCTCACTACGTTCAGAGTCCACATTCTGGGGCTCACAGCGACCACGGTACAACTTGTAGCCCTTGTTACAGGAGCCGCATTGTGAGATGTTGGCCAGGCTGCACATGGCACAGCTGCTATTGCCACCTATGACACAAGGGATGGGTCGCTGACACAGGGTGACACCTGTGTGGCACACGCATGTCCTTTGGCTTTCCAGGAAGGTCCCCCAGAACCCATTCTCATTGCAGTAGAGGAAGGATTGAACCCTGTTTAGCCACTGCATCACTGATCTAGACAGAAGAGAGAAAAATGGGGTAGAAACATTTAAATTTGAATCTGGAAAGTTCAAAACCAAATTTTACAATACATTCCTAAAGTAAATGATTCAGTGCATTGGTGTTTACATTCTTTAGCACTAATCTGTTTCATTTTTTATATATATATATATTTTTTTTTTCATCTCTGGGACAATGTGGTAATTAACTTGCTGTGACACATTTCCATCACTGTAAACACTGTGTTTCATTTTAATTATCTTACACTTTCATTTGTAAGAATGCAGTTAGACGTTTTGAACCATTTCCATTGCTGTAACACGCAAACTGAAACAGAAAACAAAAACTCATAGTAATTTTTTGGGGTTGAATATTGTAATATAACTATCTCAAGTAAGCTTTAAGCTATTTAAAATACTTCTGTCAGAAGTATTTTAAAAAGTATTGGAATGATAGCTAATTAATTTATTTTTTGCATAACTCACTTGGGTTGGGAATTTGGGTTTTATATCAAAAGATATGGATTAGAAATTCAGAATTTTATTAAGAAACGTTATTAGAGGTTTGTCCTTTTTTTTTTTTACTACATGACTTTTCAGTTTATACTACTGATGAGGGATTTGCGTGGTTGTGGTATGGCCTCTGTATTTCTGCTCCCAAAGTCAAAGTGCTACTGTATCCTAAACCCTACTCTGTGGAAGTAGTTGGTCTCACAATGCTTTTGTCACAAGCTGTTGACTTTTTCCTTAGCTGACCTATTTCTTCATATGTTGCTACACAGCAGTACAATGATCTCAGTCATTTTCAAGAGATACCAAATTGTTGTATTAGCTATTCCCAATGTTTGTCCAGTGCCTATGATTGTTTGTCCCCTCTTTTTTCAGATTACTTTTCGCCTATAGGCAGCACTCGAGTTTTCATGTTGATTTTTCCTTTTTCACAAAAGTGGCCTTCATAGGCAAGACCCAAGGCTGAAAAACAACAATCAAAAACATGTTTCAACATTTTGCTCACTTAAAGTGTGGGTAATCTGACACAAAAATGTGCTATGGTTTATGTTTAATTTGCTGAGGGGTATATACCATAAAATAAAAGCTAAAATTCTATCTCATATCTGTCTTTTGATCTTAAACCCAAATGTTTAAAATGTACAACAGAAATAAATGAAATGCTGTTCCAGTGCTTTCAGAGTTGAATAAAAAGTTGTGATTATGACTCAAACATGTAAAAATACAATTTATAGGTTTATGAAATTCTTTGTAAGTCATTGGAAGGCATGCATACAGTATATGAAACATCTTGTTCGAACAGTCACATAATAGCATAATTTCTTCTCTCTTCAAGTGTTAGGAGTTGTGTTATTTCCCCTAGGTGGAAGGCATTACTTTCTATTCTTATCTTGCCTCTACATTTCCCCTCAGGCATCATTCTTGTCTGCTTGATACTACTGGAACTTCTTTTCTGACTATAGGTTATGAATTCTAATTTCAGATTTTTCAGATGAGAGGGCTAGTCAAGGTTACATTGACATGTTAATGAACCTAAAAATTAACTATGATCGATGACACTTCCTTTTCAGCCACTAGTGAGACCCGGAGCTATCCCAAAATAACTCCAGAACAGACAACCTATGGAATCGACCACAATGGAGCTATAGCTAACCACAATAGCTAAATAGCTGCTATGCTGACTTCTTTCTGTACAGAGGTTTGTAGAAAAACATTTACTTAAATATAAATGTTGTATAAGATACTATGCCTATGAATGCAAACAGTGAGAGGCTTTTGAGATTTTTTGTGTCAATACAAATTTAAATATGTTTTGCAATTTTCTTCTCTTTATTATATTTTGGTCTTTTGTTCAACATAACATGAAAGCTTCTGTCTCGCACAACAAGCGACAGGACTTGTCAAACTCTGAATATAAACTATCCTTTTTTTGTTTCTAATATGTTTTTTGTGTGTTTTCTTACGTACTGTTACCGCACATTGAGGTGATCTTTATTCAATTTCAGATGTGTTGTGTAACTTTGGTGAAGGTGTTATATCTAGATTTTTTTCATTATTTGCACTAAACATGTCTTATCCTCCTGGCTCAGACGCTGTGTCTGTGATTTTACACCCCTTTCTACTGCTTCTCGGAAGTACTGCAGCTCGAACCTTAGTGCCTTTGGAGAGATGGGTGTGTCACGTTTAGCTCCCTCAAGCTCTTTGCAGTTTACACAGAATTTCATAGTGGCAACTAAGTTACGAATATTTATGAGAGCTGTGTGTGGTTTGTTTTGTGTTTGAAAACATTACATACACACATTGTACTGTATTTTGACACATTAAATCATACTACGTACATTTACTATAAAACAAATAATTTCTTAGCAAACCAAAAACATCAATGTCACATATTAGATGTCTGATAATTCAGGATGTTGTAGAATACATAACGTTTTCTCAAATACTTTGTCTCTTTTTTTTAGAAAATATAAATATTTTATATTTGTATACAATTTCCAATAAGGAAATTGTATAAAGAAGAATGGCTTCACAGGTGCCACAAATATAAAACTAGTTCCATTATTTTTTATTGGCTATTCATTACTGCAGTGGACACAGACACAGGCATAATGACCCTCCTTTGAATTTATTTGCAATAATGTTGAAATATCCCATCTAAAATACTGTCATATGTTCTATCATTAAAATGCTTCCCACAATAAGCTATTGGAGTGCATCTTGCAGCTAGGTTTATTTTTGCCTTATTTGTTTCCATCTAAAGCAATGGTTCGGCTTAGATTTGCCCATAGGAAATTAAATGAATACACTGGAATGGACGCTGTTTGTATTTGTGAATTTGAAAACACTCTGTGTTTGTAATGGGGCATCAAACAGCTCTGGTATTCAGATAACACAAATCATAGCTCCCTCCTACATAGGAGCAAGGAAAAGAAAAGAGAGAAACAGAAAATCGGGGCAGGAGAATGGAATCTGTCACTGCAGGAAAACAGAGAAGACCAACAGATAGGTCATGCAAATTTAAAAATGGTATTAACAACAGTGTGTGAGATACTACTAATAAGCCCGTGGGACAGAATATCAGCAGTAAAAAAATAAATATAAAATGTGGACAGCATATAGAAAAAGTGTTAGAATAAGAAGGAAGTCGAACTGTAGACATAAACAGTGTCACTGCAAAAATCTATAGAAATTATGGTAAAGCAATTTATCACATGGAGGGTACATTTATATTTGTAAATATGCTTGACTTTGAACATGAATAATTAAAGCCCATGCATAGCCTGGATGCAAATGATTTGGCTGGGAGTGATGCTACTTCATATCTGTCACTATTAATCATTTAAACCAAAGACAAACTGCTGTGTTCATTCTACTTGAAGCAAGCTGCTATACTCATTACAGGAAATGCAATAGCAAATCCAATAGAGTTCAGCTATAAAGTTTCTACACAGTTATTGCAGCGAGTGTCCACAACAGGAATTTACGATGCTCGTAATGAACGTGTGCCTTGTGGATATATAAAACTAGTACAATGATAAGGTGATGTAGTAGAGTGATGCAACTGTAATTATGACCAGGCAGCAATGGGCTGTCTTTCAATAGATGGTGTAAATATGGTTTTTGCCCGATCTTATACAGTATAATATTCAATAGTGAAAGGGGAAACATGATTTAAAAGAATGTTTTTTGGATTGATTGATAACTTATATAAGTTTGCATCATACTAATTGCACTAAATGACTAATGTTCCATTCCTCTCTTTAGCATCCATAATTTAATTAAACTAAAAGCATAATAGCAGGGATATGGATGCCCTGTTATATACAGTATAATAAACAAAATTTAACAGGCGTTACTTTATTGAGAACGTCTTATCACTGAGTGGATAATTCAATACCAGCGGTATATGTAAGTGCATGTGTGAGTTTTCTTGAATTATGACTAAACTAGCTCTTTTAACAATAGAAGAATGATTTTGTCTACCAACATGTCATCATCTACTTGCGAAGTGTTGCATGGAGTTGCGTAGTGACCACATGTATAGTATGCTGTAGTACTGGGCATATGTCCCAGTGGAAGAGCCTGGATGGTGTTAAAACCACTAGAGAAGTCAATAAACATGATTCTCACAGCACCACTCCAAGTAGGACTATGTGGTGTAGCAGGTGGATGACTACACAATCCTTCTTGTTGTTTGCATGATGTATGAGCTGGAGAACATCCAAATGGTATCTCACAAGAGATCTGGCCCGCTGTCATTTCGAACACTGGTGTGCCCATTCTTGGCCACTGGGGCCAAGCAATATGTTTTTCACATCATCATCAGTGCACTCTGCAGTCTTACTGACAGGCTGAAGATGTGCTGGAAGGCCTCCCTTAGGTGGTTGGCACACACCTTGAAAACACTTGGTCTGATGCTTTATGGGCATTCAGCTTTGCTTCAATTCCCACACCCTTTGATCAGCTGTTATGGTCGAACCACAGGGGAGGTGAGGGTTGGAGTCCCTTTTGGGGACGAGGTGCGCTTCTCTTAGAACAGAGACAAGTGGAGAGGCAAGCAGATTGTGATGGTATGGCAGCATTACTGACTGATGCCATAAATTAGACAAACCCCCAGATAAGTATAAACTCAACTTTTTAATACTTGGAATAATATAAAATATTGAGTATCATAAATTTCCATTAGAGATTATCTAAATAGGGAGATGATGAGACTGGAGATGAAAGGAAGCAAATTTATCTTTGGTACAACATATACTCCTGAAAACATGACAGTGTACACAGCAGGATGAAGATTATTTTACAACCCCTGTGTGAGCTACTAGACCACTTATGCCTCACTCACACATATACAGTATGCCGAGCATACTCACATGTACACAGAGGTGATGAAAACAAATAAGTCCTCCATCTGATGCAAAGCTGTCTCACAGAAGCAAGCAAATAAACATGCTGCTCTTATTTCCAGTGCCATCAGGCACCCTTGATGTGTATTCCATGGAAGAAGAAGCGCATACTGCAGCTCTTTGATAACACTTCAGAACAAACCTTTGCCAACTCTCACACAAATGTGGGTGTGCTCCTTTTCTGTCAGTGACAGTTGACAACTGCTCGTTTTCAGACCACTTAAATGAATATTTCACATATTCTACACTACATGGCATAGTTTTAGGGGTGTTTCATGTGGCAGCCGGAAACTTTTCATATTTTGCATAGTGTTTCCTGATATTTGCAAGAGTGGATGTGGAAATTCAGGCAGTGCTGACACCATGGCACATCCACAGCAAGGCTCTTAAGCTGCAACTGCAGTAGTTGGTGACAGATGTGTGCAATGACCTATCAAGTAAACTCCCACAGCTACATCTTCTTTCCAGACTGCGATGTGAAATACAAGAGTGAGCAAGAGTGCTTTGGGCATGTGCAAACCTCAGCACTAAGTTGACTTGATAGACAGAAACAACAGACCCATAAGATATATATTGAGATATATAATGGATGGTATCCTAACTGTGCATGCTTCAAGAAGCAAAATAAATCCCCTACATGCTCTTCGAGGATAAATTTTCATGAGGGATGTTCACT